>NC_044055.1:17561253-17711253 GCF_902167405.1 Gadus morhua | reverse complement strand
CTGAAAAAAAGATGCACACACCTGGATTTCACCTTCCTGTGCTACGTAGCGGGACGTTTCCTACTGAATGAACTATCTTGTGCACATATCCCTACTTCCTCAAATAGGTCCATTGTCGTTCACTTCCAGGACTTTATGAACCAAATAAAGAACAGACATCCATTACAAGATAATAGACCAAGGGTCTTCCATGGATATTGTTCGAGGACTGCACACAATCACCTAAGAACATCCAGCAGAACGCCGTCCACGTTTTTCCCGAGGCAATTGCGATCGCAATGTTTCAAACCATCCCAGTCCAAGCTCAGGCTCTGGGAACACGCTGAGAGTCTCTGATTGGCCAGGGTCCTTCAGCTGGCAGCCTGCCATTGGCTGTTAGAAAGAGACGTCGATGGAGAGAGGGAGAGTTTGAAGCGCAGAGCCGGAAGAGGAGAGGAGAGAGAGAGAGAGACTGATGTGCTTTGTGATGCATCTGCACCTAATGCACCAGCTCTCTCTATAATCTCATCGGCTGTCTGGGAGAGTTTGACACTTGATCTAGTCTGTCTCTCTCTCTTCCTCTCTCTCTCTCTCTCTTTCTCTCTCTCTCTCTCTCTCTCACTGCAGCCTGAGCGAGTGCTGTCCCACCTCAGTGTCTTCTCTCTCTCTTACTCCGTCTCCCTGACCCCCTCCCTCTCCGTCCCCGTCTCTATCCCTTGAAGGGCCTTGGCGGGGGCTTCCCGATCTCCACCGAGATGTTGGTGTACAGAGGGAACCTCTTGACCTGCACCAGCCGGTAGGTGAGGGAGCTGATGCCGTCCCTCCTCATGGTGTTCTTGGTGTTCTGGATCTTGTTGAACCTGGTGGAGATTCACAAAGAGGAGAAGAGTGTGCGTGTCACGTAACGGGATGTAGCTCACATCCAACACCATCATCGAACCATCACAGCTGGTCACCTGTGTGTGTGTGTGTGTGTGTGTGTGTGTGTGTGTGTGTCTGATAAAAACACACACACACACACACACACACACACACACACACACACACACACACACACACACACACACACACACACACACACACACACACACACACACACACACATCAAAACCCACATAAAAAACAGTAACAGTTGTATATTTCTTTGGAGTTCTTTTCTGCCATGCAAACCTTGACCATCAGGTGGTGCTGTGACCTTATTTTGCTCAATAATCCAAATATACTGAGGTCCTCAAGTACCATTTGCCTTTCTATGATCACGTTCCAGACTAGTGTCGCCCTATTAGTATAAGTGCTCTGGTCAAGGTTAATCAGGGGCCCGGGTTTAGTTATGTTTATACTATCAATCACTTGGAGAAATACCCTGTTCTTTCAAAAAGCTTATGAGTGCAAAAATGTATATCTTATGGAGTCAAAGCAATGAGTCAGTATACAGTATGGAGAGTGGATTGGAGGGGGGATGGGTTAAAGTGATCACCAAAGGATCAACGCTCCCACACTCAACCAATTATCCAAACTGCGTGTCTTCAGAGATAATCAAGGCGTTATATCACACAGGAATCCTTTTTTTTCTGCCAAGGCAACAAAAAAACAAAATAGCGCAATACCGAGTAATCCTAGCATCAAGGTTGTCTATAGGTGTATTGTAATTTGGATATCACCTCACACTCATCTTCTCTGAATATTTACCGGACACTTCTATACAACGCGTCCCACAGTGATTTATGTTTCTGGATAAGCATCAAGACGTAGCAGGTATGCGGTTAAGTCGGAGGCTTGCTTTTAACCACGCATTCGCGTGAGAGTGGTGGCTGCCTCGCGTATCCTGCGTCCCTTTGGAGGGTTAGTGGTGCAAATCCTCAGTAGTAAACGCCATGTGAGATGCAGTATGCACATGAACTGCGGGGGCAGTGTGGGTACGGCATGGGGATAGAACAGGGTCAGTGGTCAGCAGGCAAGTCAGCCGAGGACAGCTTTGAAGACAAGCTAATAGACCAAGTTCCCAGTTACACACATCTGCATGTTGTGTCTTTGCCGCTGGTTTATTGTTTACATCATGCAATTCAGAAGTTGTGTAAGTTCCCCCGTGTGCCCTCTAGTGGAATCCCCAAGTAACAAGCAAGGTACAAAGCCGAGTGTGTGAACACTTCTGTTCAAGGGACAGACCGTTTTCCTTAAGGTAGGTGGCTAAAGAGCAAATATATCTCCGGCCTTATGAGGCCACATCCAGCCTTGTGTATCGTCTCTTCAGAAGGACGCTGCTCTTCCGAAAGATGCAGACAAAAGACCCTTCTGTCTACATTCTGGAAGTGCACGCACACATACGTATACACACACACCCACACACACACACACACACACACACACACACACACACACGCTTAGCAAAAAAGGAAAAGGCAAACCATAAAACCTTCTCTAAATCTTTAAAGGCATTGGTAAGCAGCCTTCCTTCCCTGAACTTCAACTCGGGGTAACGGTGGAATGGCCGATTGTTCCCCGTCACGCCAGGTCAGCTCTGCGCTGCAGAAGCTGCTAGAGCGCGTTGGTTTAAAGAGAACAAAGAGAATAGCGAAAAACAACGAGGCCAGGGAGGGACATAATGCAGAAGATTTATACTGAATCAGGCTTAGGGGAACGCTAAGGGCGAGTGAGAAGGACAGACACTGAGATCTATGAATATATAAAGAACAGCGGCTTGAGACACGCGGCAGGAATGCTAGCACCTAGCACATACATGCACATGTGCAAGAACGCAACAAACACACACACACACACACACACACACACACACACACACACACACACACACACACACACACACACACACACACACACACACACACACACACACACACACACACACACACACACACACACAATATGGGAATTTTTCATTAGGAATACAGAGACATGGGGTGTACTACTTGGATATTTACATAAATATCTCGCTCTACGGTAGTGGATATGCATATTAACAAACTATCTGTGTGTCGGTAGCTTGCATTCTAAATTGGATCCTAAAATAGGCAAAATAACACAATTACATTTAATAAAAAAAACATTAAACTGAACATGGAGCAATCTCAAGCCTGCTTCTCAGCATGACCGTGTGAACTGAACCAATCACATTCTATGTTATACGTGATATTTTAACGTGCATGTGTTGCATCATTATGACATGTACTGGATGTTCGCTGGTGAGGACACTAGCCAGGATGAGCTGGTTAGCCTGCTTTTTGCCGCCGTGTCGGCATGGAGGGGAACGTGCTCCAGTTTAAATCCACCATAGTCTCCCAGGATTATATTTAAAGATATCCTTTAATAATGATGACACCTTATTAGGTCAGGGACAGAAAGAAAGTGCTATTTCCCCCCTTTATTGTGGTAATATTTTGAGTGGACTCAGGTTAAGTCTCACTTTAGCATGCATTGGAAAATTGGTGACCTCGTTCGAGATTAGACTTTAAACTGAAGACCTGTTAATGCTCAATTATTTTATAATCTATTGCTGAGCAAGCACACCCCCACAGACCCACATCCGCAGTATTCGCCCCAGACTGTTATCATATGAATTCGATATAGAGCCATGCTACTGGGCAAGTTGTTTCTTTGTAATGCATTAGGTACTGATAGTGAGACAGCATGTCTGCGTCTGTGTGGGCGACTGCGTGTGGGCATGTGTGTGTTGGCGTGTGTGTGTTTGTGTGTATGTATGCCTGTGTGTGTTTGTATGTGTGTGTGTGTTTGTGCGTGTGTGCGTGTGTGTCTGTGTACACTTTAGGGGGATAGTGATGAATGTGTCTCTTTCTCTCTACACTGGACTGACATCTCATTGCTATGCCTAACCAGCCTCTCAAGAGATGAACTGAATGGATTCCTGTGTGTGTGTGTGTGTGTGTGTGTGTGTGTGTGTGTGTGTGTGTGTGTGTGTGTGTGTGTGTGTGTGTGCGTGTAGGTGTTTGTGTGCGTGTGTGTGTATTAGCATGAAGATACTTGGGTTTGCTGGCTTTCATGTGCATTTGTGTGTGTGTTTGTGTGTGTGCGCAGCCGCGTGCGTGTGTTGTGAGGAATCAGACATGCATCACACAGTCCAGATACTTCTTTTGTCCACATCACAGCTCCTCCAGACAAACTATTTAAAGGCTTTGATTATCCATTCCTGCCTCGACAACAGGCTTATCTAACACCTTGGGAACGTGCAGAGGAGCCGGCATAATGTTGAACCGCCGAGATTCTGACCGTCACTTTGTATTTGTGTACATAAACCCAAGGCTAGTAAAGTGAATGAATTGTGGTTCGAAAATGGATTTCTTCAGTTATCCTCCCTTGTTGTTATTGTGTTATACTTCTTAATTGGGCGGATCTTTGTGTTTTGAAGATTGATAATACATGAAGAACTCCAAGCCTTACTGGAAACATAGCAACTTTTCATCACTTCTGATCAGAACTTTCTTTTGTTCTGAGTCAGGCTAATTATTAGAAGCACATGAGATACGTGATATCTTAGAAAACCAAAAGGCCCATTTCACATTTTAATGAGAGCCCAGGAGCCGGTGAGGAGAGTGTTTGCATGACCGACACACCATTTGCTCCTCTGATAGAGAGTTAAATTCTCTATTATCCTCCCCAACACAAATAAAAAGGTCCCAGTTGGGGACACCTTTTAACCAGAGAGAGGTAGAGACACATAGTTAGAGAAAGAGAGGGGGAGAGAGAGAGATCACATATACACAAACACACACCTTTGTGTTGATGTATTGATTTTGATGAAGGCAACTAGACCAGCGTGTCCCTGACTGCTTCCATATCTAGGGTTGACATTTAAGCGGGCAATTACAGTGGGAGCATTCAGACCCTCAACAGGGAACGATGACGTGGTCCATATATAATGGATACAATATATATATATTATACACAGTACTCACGTCCTGCAAGTACTGTGTATAATACATATAAATGAGGCTCATAACAGTATACGATATGAAAAGGTCTGTTTGTCTGCTCCGGCCAGCAGGCGTGTTAAACAATGGTATTTGTTTATTTATGAAGCCCTGGTCGTTAAAATAGAATCTTAAATTACATCCATGTTGCATTGGATCTTTAGTTCCCCTTCGACATGCTCCGATGACACTCAGGGCGCAATTGAGCTGATTCTTATTTGTGTTAGTGCAGCGGACTAAAAATAATCAACCTGTTGATAATCTACACTTCTACCTGTCGGACGCTGGAGGAATGTTCTTAATAACTGTCCCGTAACTGTGTGTAGTTTTCTCTGTTTGGTTTTTATTTGTAAATATGTGAATGAGAGTCCCCATCAATAATTCCTGCGAGATCCTTGAATAAAGAAGATGAATGAATGAATGAATGATCATCAGGTAGGTGAATGATCATCAGGTAGGTGAATGATCATCTGCACAGAAGTTAATTATTAGCTATTAGTTAATTCAATTAAATGAAAAAGCTACTCGTGAATATTGAGTTGTTGGTGGTCTAGTTATGTACAGGAGAATGTCAATAATGACTGTGTCCTTATTATCATACACCTCATTACTCGTATGCACATGGGGGAGGGGGAGAGAAGGGGCCCTCCTGGGGCTTACAAGCAGCTGTGGCCCCCAGGTGTCCTTTGAATTTTTACTCTTTTGAAATTCTGGTTTTGGGGTGTTTAATAACCATGATATTAACACAGCCCAGTTTCCCCCCAGTACACGTTATGGAGGAATAAACGGAGGAAGAGAGCGACCATAATGCTAAACAAATTGTCTAGCCTTGGCTAGCATCATTGTATAGAGGTATACTGAAGCAACATCCTCTCAAACTTATTGAGCGTACTCGACGAGAACTTCAATGAACACGATTTTTTGTCATCAGATCTCACTTTAAACCAAAGCAACGCACCAACGTCACCTTGAAAGGGATTACTTAGGCTGTGAGACAGCCCACTTTATCTCTGTCACCATCTATCGCAGCTATGACGGCTATTGATTTTAGTTTATTTATTTACAGAGAACAAAAAAGTGTTTTGGGGTGGGGGGGGGGCGGGGATGTTGTGGTGCTTAACCGGGCGTGAAAGCAGGCGGGCGGGCGCGGCGGCGAATACACCGCTGTAATCCACGTTTAAGCGGCTTAATGTGAGGTGCTACGGTGGCGGTGATTAACGTGTTTAAGAGGAGGGGGAGGGGGGCTCATCTCGGGGTCCTCAGCCTCGTTCATCAACACCAACAGGCCGCCGCCGCCGCCATGTTGTCAACCCCGTCTGAAACCCACGTGACTAGCGGACGCACACGGAGAGAAGGACGCCTCAGACGCCAATTAAACAACCGCCGGGCTGACGACCATCTAGAGTTGAAGTTCTGTGTTTGTATTATTATTAATTTTTGTTTGATATGTCCTCTATTATTCGGCAACATCCACCCACACTGTCGTCTGATGTTCTGCAGGCCTGGAGGCCAACCGGAACCTTTCCGATGCAGGTTTGATGGCGGTCTGCTACTGTCCGGTCTGAGCCTTTGATGGAGGTTTGGCTTTAGGGATTTATGGGCTCATCTGAGGGGCTGGCGGAAGCAGCATGAAGGAACATGTCCTTCATTCTCTCAGAAACAATTCTGGGGGGGGGGGCAGTAAATGAAAAGGGGAGTTGAAGACATGAATATTGTGCGTTAAAGATGTCCTGCTCTGTACGTTTCATTATCCCCCGAGATTAATCTTTCAGGGTTTTCAATAAGTATGGAAATGTGGAGATGTCAGACCTTTGAGCGGTGACTCAACCAATCTGGCTTCTATAGCTTTAGAAACCTTTTTCGAATCCGTCCAAATTGTCCACACCGCCCTTTACCAATCCTGAATAATAATAATAATAATAATAATAATAATAATAATAATAATAGTAAATTTTATTTGAGGGCGCCTTTCATAGCACTCAAGGTCACCTGAATAAGGGATACATTTACTTTGAAATTATTATTTCTAGGATTAGTAACAGTAGTACTAATCCTAGTAGAATAAATTATAGTAGTAGCGGCAGTATCAGTAGAAGCATATTGTTGTTATACGTTTTTTAGCATTAGTAGTTATAGTAGTAGAAGTGGTTACAGTAACAGTAGCAGACATAGTAGTCATACTATTAGTAGTCATGCTACTACTAGTAGTAGTAACAGGAGTAGTAGTAGTACCATTGATGTACAGTCTTGTGATAGAAAAATATCAATGTTATTACCTTTTAGTCATAGAGGCTTTTTTTTCCATTCAACTGGAAGAACATAACTTGTGAGTTGAAGCGAACTGGTCTGATTCCCAGAGGTCAGAAAAAGATAGAGACGTGTTTCCATCGTGTTAAGCTACACTATAGTAGAGAATTCAGTTCCCTAACCAGCAGGACTCTGGTTTGAAGGTCGTTTTTATAAATCTTACTCGAACAGAGTGTACCAGAAGTAGCATGAAGGGAAACAAACTACTATATTTATGATGACTGCTGAAAAAACACTCTTTCAAGTCCTCTTAATCCACGAGCCATAGTGTGACATCACGGAGTGACTTTGATACCACCTTGACACAACACATCAAACAGAAAGAAACAGGGATATATAATATCAGAGAGAGAGAGGAGAGTGAGAGCGAGAGGAAAGAGAGCAAGGGCGTGCGTGCAATAGAGATGAACATAAAAAAAACAACGTAACGACGAGATCTAGAGAGAGAGAGAGAGAGAGAGCGAGAGTGGGAGAACGAGAAAGACAGAAAGCAAGAGAGAGAGAGCTAGCTAGCAATCGAGAGAGAGAGAGAGAAAGTGAGAGAGAGAGAGAGAAAGTGAGATAAGGTAGGGGAAAGTGAGAGAGCGAGAAATTGCGAGAGAGAGCGAGAAAGAGCGAGAGAGCGAGAGAGAGAGAGAGAGCGAGAGCGAGAGAGAGAGCGAGCGAGACATGAGGTGTTGTTGTGATGATGATGCAGTACCTCTGAGGGTTGGGCTCGTTGTGTTTGTCTCTCTCGTGTTTGATCATCCTGTAGCGGCCGATCCGGACGTCCGGCCGGGACACCTTCATTCCGTTCAGAGTGATCCTGGAACACAGCGGCCCTTGTTCAGAGGATCATACGGCCGTGGGGGAGGTGGGGGGGGAAGGGGGCTGGGGACTCTGCATTCATTCTTATTTCCATACATGTTTCTTGAAAGGGATAAATGCTTTGCTCTGATTTGCCGTAGACATACACGGTGATATACACACAGAAACACAAATACACTGCCACACACACACACACACACACACACACAGAAACACACACAAACAGACAAACACACACACAGACGTCACAGACACACGCATATATGAATAGAGAAATCTAGACAGCACAATCTGAGCCTTGTTGACTGGTTATGTATGAGGTATTGGTTGCACCGACTTTTCAAAATGATAAGGTGCAGAGAAGTGAACATAGTGTCTCGGCCGAGGTGTTCTGCTCCCCCCTGTTTGAATATTCTCTGATTCATTGACACATTGAGCCAGATGCACTGGGAATATAATGCTTCCAATGAAAAGTCTCAGAGACAAATACAATGGCTAGATTCAATGTTCCTTGACCTGAGAATGAAACCTGAACAATGTACAAAGCTGCGAGCATCAGGACAGGGTACACAAAACCAGAATAATAAGCCTCTGGTTAGAGAGGGATTCATTTTTCAGACCAAGGCTAGAACCCCAGAACAACTGAAAGAGCTCTGAGATTGCATTTAGGTGTTAGATGGAATAGCAGGGGGCATCCATAGCCAGCTCCAGCTCTAATGCAACTACAGATGAGGTATGAGGCAATGCCATCAACACAGCTTCCTCTAACCCACAGCCATCCACAAAGGAATGGCAGAGACGATGGTACTGTATAGTCACACCTTTGATGCACCTTTGTATAGTTCCACCCAAATCTTGAGCTTCCCACTGTGTGACTACAGATGCTTTGATGGTATACCCACGCGAGAGAAGATGAGGTGAGAAGCTCAGAAGCACGTTTCTTGTTCTATAGACGGTGGACAATGTTCACACTGTTTGGTCACTGATATTGGTAATTTATCTGGTTGCTCCTTATCTCAAGGACATGTTTCACACTATGGGAACTATGTGTAACCCATTGTCCAATGTGTACAATTTAAAACAAGACTTGAGAAATCTATTCTCATTTCCAAAAGCTATTTGGATAAGGAAGCAAAAAAAGGTCAGTCTCTAACGAAAACAAATATGATACCAAATATATGAAATGAATCTAAAACAAATCAATCAAATTGGACAAAACTATTTAACTGAATAGGTCTACAACAAGTGTTGTGTAATTATATAATTATACTTTATTATTCCAAGTAATTAATTATAATGAATTATATAAGTATGTTATTACACTGCCATTGTTGGCAAACAGACTGATAAGGGAGCCTAACTACTGCACCCGTCCTTTATGTTTGATACAGGCCATTGTAGAGAACTCGGAAGGCCTAATGATCATAACAACATGTGCAAGACTCTTGTCCTCAGGACCGCAGTCCAAACTAAGGGCCTGGGTACATCGTGTGGGTAGCATCCAAGCACTGGTAGTACCACGTTGTTGCAGTCAGGCCAGCTCCAGCCCAGCACGGTTGGCTGATAACAATCTGTATGCATGTGTGTGTATGACTGCATGCCTGGGAATTGGTTTTCATGGTGTGTGTGTGTGTGTGGTGATGTGTACTTTTCGTAGGGGTTGTCTTTTTCACCGTCTTCCACGCTCTGATTCTTCTGATCCTGTCCGTCTTGTCAGTAATATTAATATTTTCTTTCCATGTTTTTCTTTCCTCCTGTCTTTCTGTCTTTTTGTCTCCACTGCCCCCCTCCCCATGCGCTGTCATCTTCCTGAATTATTATTCATTTTCTTATTCTTGACCCGCTCTTGTTCTAAAAATAACATATGAACAAATGTAAATGAAATCTTTTGATGTTGATCAAAAATAACAGAATGAAAACTCCTAGTAGTACACTACACTATTCAACATATTCCGCTCCCATCATGTTCTTTGTTTTGGGTGTATATTCATGTACGTATAGGCCTACGTAACAGGCAAGTTAACGTGAATCTGCTAACTGCGCGGCTTTATGAAAGCCAGAGAGTAATTATCCCCCTTAACGCCCGTGCACTGGGTGATCCTAACTTTACAAGTCTCGATTGGCCTATTAAGTGTCAAGTATGACTCAACACTTACTGGGAGCTCCGGCGTCTAATAATGGACCACAGCATCGCTGGAGCCCTCCTAATAATAGGAAGGTATTAGCGGCCGCACACTGTGCCAGCGTGATTCAGTGAAGATAAACACAGTGGAACGGTGGTGAGGGGATGACTTGTGTTGTATCAGTGCTTCGGTCCACCCCGATGTGTGGTTAGTGAGCGGCACAGCGAAGGCCAGGACGTCAAAGGAACACGCCCGGGCCTTCTCTCCGCTGTTAGCGCAGGGCAGCGAGGCGGCTGCTTCGGGCGTAGGACTCCCAGACGAGCGGAAGCGGGTTCGAATTCCTCGACCGTAGGCGAGATCCGTGAGCAAGATGCGTAGGCCCTGACTGTGGAGGACACGCGTCTGGATTCACTGCAAGTAGCCCTGGATGAAAGTGCCCGGCCGATGACCTGACGGAGTGGTGAACAGTGGGAAAAGAAAAGAAGGAGACGTGGCTTTGAGGGGAGATGAGGGTACAGCCACATCGCTGGTGATTACAGTTCTCCTTGAAAACCTCAAGTTAAGGGTGCCATCTATCCTACTTCTCTTCATTTCTTTTTTTGTTTTATGTTTTTTTTTTTCAATTTGAGTTCGCCCTGCAGAAGGTTCGGGAAAAGACCAATATATTTCTTTCTAGTTTCGATCCGTTTTTGCGGGAGCCAATCACTAAGCTGGCTTTTCCCCCTGGCACGCTATTGGCTTATTTAACACAATTACGACAGGGACGTGACGGCAAGCAGCCAATCGCGCACAGAGTCAGTTGAACTAGGCCCATTGATCACGCCTCTTGTGCTGAAGGAATAGCAGCAGCTTCCCCAGACTAATGTGCAATCTATGATTGAGCTTGGTCTGGCAATAGCCAGGCTACATTTTCACATCTTTTTAGAGTGAATTTTTAGAGCAGAAATCAGTATAGAAAGCCCACCCAAAAATAAAAGCCCCTACAGTACATGGTCTGCTCTGCCAATACGGCTCCCCAACCGCCTTAAAAGCCCCAGAAAAGTCCCTGCGCTGCCAATTGTCCGGCGGCCCCAACCCCTTAGAAAAATATCTGCCAGCTAATATGATCGACCATGAAAGGCTTCATTTGCAGCCTGAAGCAATGTAGTCTATGTGTGCGTGCGTTGGTGTATTTGTGTGACTGTGTGTGTGTGTGTGTGTGTGTGTGTGTCTGTCTGTGTTTGTGTGTGTCAATTTGTGCGTTGTGTGTGTGTTTGTATCTATGCGTGTATGTGTCTCTGTGTATGACTGTATGTCTGTGTGTGTGTGTGTGCCTGTGTATGAGTATGTGTGTGTGTGTGCGTGTCTATGTGTGTGTGTTCTAACGCGCAGGGCCCCATGGTTGATTGGATTAATCAGGGGTTTCTCTAGCTAGTCTCTCTCGCCTACTATTCCCACCAGTGGAGTTAATTGCATTAGAGCGTTGAGGTGGAGGAGGGGCGTTAAGTCTAACGTCCAAGCCCCGGCTCACGCAGCCAGACCTGGGATGAGAAGGGAGCTGGGGGAGGCGGGTGGTGGTGGTGGTGGTGGGAATGGTTGGGTGTTGGATCTCCAAATACAGACAGGGAGGGAGAAATAAATGAGGTGTGTGGGTTTGTGTGTTTGTGTGTGTCTGCGTTTGTCAGTGTATGTCAGAGTGTGTTTGTGTGTGTGTATTTGTGTGTGAGTGTGTGTGTGTGTGTGGTTTTTCTGAATGTATGTGTGCATGCATTTTTTTGGGCATGTCTGAGTGTGTGTGTGTGTGTGTGTGTTTGTTTGTGCATGTCTGAGTGTGTGTGTGTGTGTGTGTGTGTGTGTGTGTGTGTGTGTGTGTGTGTGTGTGTGTGTGTGTGCGTGTTTGTGGGTGTGTGCATGTCTGAGTGTGTGTTTGTGTGTGTGTGTGTGTGTGCATGTCTGAGTGTGTGTGTATGTGTGCCTGTCTGTTTAGGTCTGAGAGACTGCAGGCGCCAAAAAAAGAGAAGGGAATTAGAGATAGAAAAAGATTGCAAAGAGCAATGGAGAGAAAAAAGAGATAGAGAGAGGGTGATTGATTATTTCGTAGGCAGCCACTTTACTGCTGCTGTTTCGCAAAGTGGGAGGGAAAGAAATACAAAAAGCTGATTGAATATTATTGATTCTGAATATCCCCAAATATCCATGTGAGGCCCGCTCTTCCACAATCCCATCCCACTCGCCTTTTCTGCATTCGACTCTAGCTAACGGTGACCTTACTTTTCACAATCACAACATCTCCCTCCAACTCTGAACAGCAGCCCCCCAGTAGTGTTGTCTCCTCTGCTCCTGCTCCTGCTGGGTTAACTAGCCCATCTTCTCCTTCTCCAACCACCTAGCCTCCATCTGTCACTGGAGACACATGATCCGTCTCCACGCAGCGAGATCAAACGCAGCGGCTCAAGAGATCAGAGGAGGAATGACAGTTTGAGATGAAAAGAAGGAGAAGGAGAGGGGGAGAGAGTGAGGGGCAGAGAGAGAGTGAGAGAGAGACAGCGGGAGAGAGAGAAATAGGGAGATAAATAGAAAGTGAGAGAGAGAGAGATAAATAGAGAGAGGGAGAGAGAGAAATAGGGAGAGAAATAGAGAGGGTGAGAGTGAGAGAAAGAAATAGGGACAGACTGAGAGTGAGAGAAAGAGATAGACAGAGAGAAATATGGAGAAAGAAATAGAGAGAGAACGAGAGACAGAAAGACATGGTTGATATAGAGAGAGAAACAGAGAGAGACAGAAAGACAGGGAGAAATATAGAGAGAGCAAGAGAGACAGAGAGAAAGAGTTAGAAGGAGAGAGAGCTTTGCATGCATCCAGCTTTAAAGTGGGGAGTAAAGGCGAAGGCTGAGCCGCATCAGCAAACTTCTTCTAAAGTTCGCTGGCAGACGCCGTTTAAACTCCCCACAGGGAATATTCAATATCAAGTAGCCACCATCTGATCAGCGAAACCACAGGAAACCGACATTCACGCGAAAATAAGTTAGTTATCTACATTTACTTTTACCATTGAGAACGTTTTTAACCAAATGTAAATGGGTTTTTGAAGCATGCGTGTCAGAAATATGCCCTGCGGTTTCGGAGGCGAGGCATGCATATCAGGGGTCAGGGGTCATCATAACATACCAAGCCGACAGCCAATCAACGGCATTAATTAATGCTGTTTATTTTGGCTGCCTTGTCCGTTCAATCTTCTCGAGCCATGCACAACGGCCCGTATCGTATGTGTGTGGGTGTGTGTACGTGTGTGTCTGTGCAAGCCGTATGCGTGTGTGTGTTTGTGTGTGTGTCGGGGGGATAGGGTTTTATTGTCTTATTTATGGAGAGAGAGTGCACGGTAGGGCGAGACAGTGCAGGAGTTCATCACAGTATATTCCGTGTTGGGTTTAAGAGATGGACGAGGCGGGTCGCGCCGTGAGGGAGAAGTGGTGCGTACTTGTTTACGAAGAGCGGAGCAATGCATATTTTCACCGGACTGTACTATTTATTATGGAAGAAGGGATGACAAGGCAGAACGGCTTCTTCTTCATTTGCTTTTATGTGGCTGTGTGTTGTCTGTTACATGCTCAGGCTATTAAGAACTCACTTTACCGGGCTAACCCAATCAGAGGGCCATTTTGGAACGTAAAGATTTGCTTTGTGTCTGTGACTCACTGACCTGACCGTTTTGAAATGAATGCATATTTTTGCAAACGGGTTTGGTTCGTTAGGTCAGGCCCCCAGGACCTAACGTTGGTTAGGTCATGGGGGGGTCACGGGTAGCCAATGAGATGCAATAGCCACGAAAGGGAGAGAGAGGGATAAAGAGAGAGACAGGATAGAGAGAGAGACGGGAAAGAGAGAGAGAGAGAGAGAGAGAGAGAGAGAGAGAGAGAGAGAGAGATGTGGAAACCAGCCTTGCGTGACAGCCCTGGAGGGCCAGGGTACTTTCTAGGGCCCAGAGGCCAAAACTAATTTGTCTCTCTCTCTCTCTCTCTCTCTCTCTCTCTCTCTCTCTCTCTCTCTCTCTCTCTCTCTCTCTCTCTCTCTCTCTCTCTCTCTCTCTCTCTCTCTCTCTCTCTCTCTCTCTCTCTCTCTCTCTCTCTCTCTCTCTCTCATGTGAAATTCCATCTCCAGTAATCTGTAGTTTTTGTTCACTCTACAGTGTGATGCTTCTAACTGTAGATTCAGTTCCTCTTCACATTTTTAATTCACACCATTTTTTTGTATTTGTTTCTATTGAAGCGGCAAAGCATATCTTTCCTCACACAACTTTGCTTAAACCAGATTTAAAAAGCCCTAAAAAAATGGAGTAGTATAAAACCTAACTCTTTCTCAAAATATGCGGTGCGAAAAATATACAGCAAGGGCATATAAATATGTACCCTGACTTTGATATCTCAGTCCCTATATTGCTCTCTCTTTCCCTCTTTCATTCCTCCTTTCTTTCCTTGGCTCCACAGATGCTGGAGGGACCTCTCGGAGGAGTATTAGAGGCATAGCGGGTTGTGTAAGAGCAGCATGTTCACTGCCCGTGCCCATGGGCAAGGCCACACTAACAAGGACAAATATTCCCCTGGGGCTGGCACTAAGCTGGCAAAAAAACTCATTTTGGGCCGTGGTCCACAGAAGTCAGTCTGTATGGCAACGAGTCAGGGTGAGGAGGGAGAGAGAGAGAGAGAGAGAGAGAGAGAGAGAGAGAGAGAGAGAGAGAGAGAGAGAGAGAGAGAGAGAGAGAGAGAGAGAGATTGAGTGTAACAGGAGACATGGTTGGTTAAGATAGAGGAAGAGAGGGATAAACAGGGAGAGAGACAGAGATAGTAAACTATGTTAGCATTATAAATGTTAACACCCTTAAAGCTAGGAGAGGGTATTTTTTTTGATGCAACTCATATTTGTTTTAATTCTAATAGCATACCGGCAGCAATCAATAAGTCTGCAAAAATGCTGTGATCGGAAAATATGATATCTGTGGCTGTCGCTGGCCTGAGCAGGTGTTAAACATCTTCTGCATGTCGCCTGTTGGACATACTCTCTGTTGCAGGGCACCTGAACATGTGACTTTTGTTATCAGAGCGTTCTTTACGTCCCTTTGGAAACTATCGAGACACAAAGGTCAAGAAAGCAGAGTTTACAAGCGGATGTCTGATTTTACTTTCTCTCTCTCTAACTCCCTCTCTCTCTCTCTCTCTCTCTCATTCCTGAGACAAAGCTCCCCTCTACCCATAAGGCACTGTAGCGACTTTATCTCTACAGCAGAAGCTAATATCAGTATAAAATCATTGTTAATAATGGTTCTTAAGGGATGCTAATCCAACCACTCACTTTTACTTTCCCCCACAAGTTATTGTAAAGTGGGTTGAAGACCAGCTGAGAAATACTAAGCGGTGTCTGCTTTACGGAGGGGAACGTTTTGGCTCTGGAAAAAGATAGTGGATGTGATGCTAACCTCCGGCAGGTAGTTCAACCTCTTTTGAATGTTTTTGTCGTTCTTGGAGACGCAACCACCCCTGAAGGGTCGCTGGGGACCTGAGCCTTTGCTGGCCCACGAGAGGTGTCACCAAAGGCGGCTCATTCGAGGACATTCAAGGCCCAATGTGGACCTGTGCTGAATAGCTCCAGTATTTCTGAGCAATCTGGCCTCAGGGCACTACCGGGACTAATGTCTGCTGTTATTGCCGGTCATGTTAGTCAGATCATCCCCACGGAGCGTCTCAATCAGGACACGTGTTGCTGGGAGAGCTTTGTGGCATGGAAACACACAGGAATGCGTTACGAAACGTATCGTCACATGTTTTGATAGCGTGCCTGACACGTTTGGCCGCCACACAACTGCACATGGTACACTGTGTTTCTATCAAGGGCAATCCTGCTCAAACCGGCTGGCTGAAGCCACACAGAAAGTGGGACTTGAAGAGAGGAAGAGACAGGAGGAGAGGGGATGAGGGCTCGGGAGGACGATATGTGATTCAGACCGATATGCTCCATATTATTCGGTGTGTGTGTATGTGTGTGTGTGTGTGTTCCTGTGAATCCTTATTATTTTGTACATTACAATGTACGGGCTTGAAGGGAGTTGGCAGTGAGGTCATTTGTGAGCGAGACCTGCGGTTGGTGGCTGGCCTGTGTCTATCCTGTGGTTTTTGGAACCTATTGTTCCTGCGATCCACCACTAAACCCCTGCTCTACGAGGCTCACCAGCCAGCCGGGTTGTGTGCTGTCCACTTTGAAAGCTCTCCTCCATGCTACGTGGTTCAGCTGCACACACTGTATAAATCTCCCTCTCTCCCCTCTCTATCCCTCCATCTCTCTCCCCTGTCGCTCTCTCATTATTTCCCTCCCTCTATGTCTCTTTACTGCTCACGCTCTCTCACTCTCTCTGTGTCACTCGCTGCCTATCTCTCCCTCCCTTTAGCTCCATCTATCTGCCTGCTTATAATAAATGTATTTAGCGTCTCAGAATAAAATCTATTTGAGGTCAAAAGGTAAAACATTGCCAATTTGGGAGATTCTCTTCCTAATCCAATCCAAAGAGCTCAATACATTGTAATCATGGGATAACGTGCCTCCAGCACTGTGACATGCAATGCACTTTAGATAGCACACAATGCACACGGCAGGCAGCCGCGGTAAGCCCTGCGTCAAAGATATGTGAAAGGAGGAAGAGCTGAGGGCTAGGCGAGAGCCGTGGATCATGTTGAGTAGTGGGACATCTCAGTTGTTCCCTGTTTCTATTACGGGTTCCTTTTAATGGCGGAGGATCAGAACTATATCCCATAGCATGTCGAGCCATTGTTGCATAGATGCAGAAAATAGCCGGGCTGGAGTGCGGCAGTGGCTCTGGAGGCCCCTATACTGTCTGATGGAGATACCGCTCTATAAAAAGATCAACACAAAAAGGTTATGTGTCAGATGGCTGTCATTCATGGCTGGCCATCATTGATGCTCACATATAGACACAAAAATAAACACAAACACACACACACGCACACACTCACACACACACACAAATTCACAGACACATGTACACACACAAATGTACACACACACACACACACACACACACACACACACACACACACACACACACACACACACACACACACACACACACACACACACACACACACACACACACACACACACACGTACACACACTAAGAGATGTATGCACAAAGAGAAACTCATATTTTGCCTGTCCTTCACCTACACAGTCCTCGAAATTGCTTTTGTGGTTTAGACTAGATTAGATAAATAGTCAAAATGAACTCATCTTTTTGGGAATCGAGAGACTTCTATGATCCTGGAACAAAAGCAGAGATGGAACAAAATAGAGAGGGATGGAAATAGCCACATACATATTGTATTCAAGGTGTATTCATCCGGAGAAGCAAACCGCAGAGGTTTAGAAAGAAGGCATCACATTCAGGGGCCTTCTTTTAAATATATTTATTTAAATCCCAAATAACCATATCCAAATACATAAAAAAAGCGGTTAATTTGCACCTTATTCCTTCCTATTGTTCACTTGGGAGCGTCACACGTCGAGCTGCAGCATGCATGCGCACTAGCGTTCGTGCACTCAGTTGACGTGCCAAGGGTTATTGGATTACCTGCCAGTGCGTGTGTGCGCCAATACGTGTTGCATCAGTCTCTCGATCAGCCTGAATGTATGTATGTGTGTGTGTGTGTGTGTGTGTGTGTGTGTGTGTGTGTGTGTGTGTGTGTGTGTGTGTGTGTGTGTGTGTGTGTGCGCGTGCGCACAGACACCAACGGCTGTCAACACGGGACAACACACAAAAAAGAGTGTTGTCTATCAGGCCAGCGAGCACGTTAACCCCCGTTCACAGCCGCCCGCTGGGCACACGGTGGGGGACGAGCCAGCCAGCTCTCTGATCGGACTCTGTATCCTAACGCCATGGAGGAATACTACCACGCTCCTTATCACAGCACATCCATGTCTGTGTGGGTATTATAATTAGGGGTGACCCCAAGCCTTAGAAGATTTGGACTTTTCAACAGCGAGACATTTAGTCGACTTTGTCTTTAATTGTCTAATCCTCTTGTCGGGGTATATTGTGTGCTCGCAACAGTGGGTCATCCCATTGGGAGGATGTGGCTGCTAAATGAGTGATACCACAGCATCGCTTGGCTATGGATGGAAAAGGAAATGGTCTTCTGTGTGCAATTATCTGTTTTATGTTTTGCCCTCGATAAACGTCCTTATAGATCGTGTGTTACCCCTTTGTGTAATGGGAGTGGCACTATCCAATTATTTTCTATCGGACGAAGAGCACACGCTGGACTGTTGATCAAGAAGGATGCACGATAACGGTTACTGCTTAACTTTAAGCTGCAACGTTAGTTCTGTGGCCTGTGCTGCAAAGCATCACTCACATGTTCTTTCAGTTTGGTATCAGTGCAACGCTTCTTCGTTGTCTTCAGCGATGCGGGTTCTGTCGTGATCCTTGACACCGTGCGTCATCGGAACCAGCTCTGTCTCCACAGAGATCCTCCTCAGTTTTGTTTTCATAGGTTAATTATTCTAATTGAGGTATATTCAATTCTAGATTTAAGCAATAGATCACGCCAGGCTGTGGTATGTGCTCATTATACCACTGTTAAGGGGCGTTGTCCGGCCCCGACGCGCAGCGGAGGGCCGGCGACCCCCTTCACAGTGGTATAATGAGCACATGCCACTGACTGAAGTGATCTATTGCTTTTATTCAACGGTTACTGTTATGGCGAAACGAAAGTCATAGACACACTACATTTAAAAAGAAACCAAGAAAGTCAAAGTAGCCGTTTTCTTAAAGAATACAAAAAAGTAGTCCCTCCTGGCTGCCGCTATGCATCGACGGTCGCTATGCAACACACTTTAGCGTCCCTCCGAGAGAAGGCTCCGATAGAGCGGTTCGCCGGCAATTTATCCTATGGAGCAGTTCACTCGCCTTGCTCACTCCCGGAGTAACAACATTTACACCCTCTCTATCATCCAACATATGTTTTACTTTGTAACTGTTTCTACTTCCAGGCGCGGAGTGATATGCAAACTTTCACAAAATGATCGGGCGTCATAGCAGTTATGTATACGCTCATTATACAACAGTTGGGAACCAATCAGATCGCTGGATTTAGGTCCCCCGTTGTATAATATAGTACATGAGGTGATTAGTAGCCGCCAACATTGTCGTTGTATGCTGAAAGTTCATTCGTTTGTGGAGGCTGTCGGTCATTCAGCACTGAATTCAAGACAAATAAGGGATAGTCGCATTTCTTTAAAAGTATAAATGAATGCATAGGATTCGATGATAAATTGATGATGGGTATGGCCTGACGAATCAGATTCAACTATGCTTAATCTGAGTCAAGGACCAATTTTTTTTTCTTCTCACTGGACTGAAGAATGAATGACTATAATTAGTTTATTACTATTTTGAGATTTTATTTGTTTAGAGATTACTTTCTACACCAACCCATCCCGATCAGCGAGGTAGCTTGGTGTCCATATATATTTGGGTGTGAATCGTGTGTCACTTGGGGCAGCAGGAGGCGAGGGTTACCTGTTGTAGATGTCGTCGTCCTCGCCGCCCCAGCCCCAGTACTCGTTGGGGAAGCCGTTGATCTTCAGGAACTGCTTCCTGCTGAGTCCGGACACCCCTCCGAAGTAGCCCGCGTACGGCAACCTGCGCATGGGGAGGGGGGGAGAGAGAGAGAGAGAGAGAGAGAGAGGGTGAGTGGATGGATGGATGGAGGGGTGGATGGCATTGATGAGTGCAGGGGTTAAAAAAAGGGAAGAAGAATTAGGAGGTGTTGAAGTCAAGACGGGAACAAAAACCCAAAACAAGGGAAGGCTTTGAAAGTGTTGGCATTTTATGGGAGATCCCTCTGCGATCCGTCGGTAGGCTGGTTGGAGTTAAATAACGAAACCAATGGTACACAAAACCTGGAAGAGCCACGCCAGGGAGCAGACGTGAAGGAGAATAAGATACAGAGAGAACGGAGGGAGGGAAAAGGTCGGCGGGGGATAACAAGATGTCCGCCCGTCTGCGAGATGATAATGTCAACTGCTTACCACCGATAAGGACTAGCACACAAGGTGGCGTGCCGGCACACGACAAGGACATCGGGAAAAGGGCGCGAAGAACATTAAGAGCACAGAGTGGAAGAGAGACAAGGACAGAGTGGGCGAGTGAGGGACAGATGGAGAGAGAGGAAGGCAAAGCGATAAAGGAGAGAGAGTACGAGGTGCATCAACACAGACAGAAACAAAGCGGTGTATAAGAGTGTTAGACGGTGAGGGAAGTCAGACACATATAGGAGAGGCAAAGGGGGAGGGGGTGAGCAGTGTGAGTGTGAATGAGGTGTGGAGGATTGAGAATGTGAGGACCAAAGGGGAAAAGAAGGGTGAGAGTGACTGGAGACCCCTGGGATTCATGATGGAGTGTGGGGTGCCTCTCCTCTGTATGCCAGAGAAGAGACTGTGTGTGTGTGTGTGTGTGTGTGTGTGTGTGTGTGTGTGTGTGTGTGTGTGTGTGTGTGTGTGTGTGTGTGTGTGTGTGTGTGTGTGGTTGTATGTGTGTGTATGTGTGTGATGTCAGAAGGATGACAGCTCCCTGCTGGAAAATGACAAGTGGGCACTAATGAGATTGTTTCACCATCACTCTGTGTGCGTGTGTTTTTGCGTGTGTGCGTGCGAGGGCGCGCGCGTGCCTGCATGCGTGTTTGCACACAAGCCAGAATACGTTTTTTTGGTTTCATTAAATTTGATAACCCAGGTTGCCCACAAATGGTCGGTTTCCAAGGTGATCCTCCCTGCTTGGAGGGCCCCGGCCCTCGTGGAGTTGGACGATACTGAGGTAATGGAATGGCACTTTAGCGAGATGTGACTTTCACACAAGAGTGTTTTGACCATTTATCAAACGCCGCCGTGGCGCTTTCAGTGCCGAATGCAAGCCTGGACCAAGTGTCTGAAATATTCAGAGGGAGTAATGAAAGTCTTCCTCGCGGGGGGATAACTCCGGGCCGACTGGACCAACGCTCCGGTATTATCAGGAACCAAAGTGTCACTTATGCAGTCATTTCCTCCCTCCCACTGCCATCTTGCTTTGGGTTTCCCCAAATTAATAAAGGAAACAGTTAAGAATCATACAAAGTAATAGTAGGAGGACCAGATAGTCCATTTTGTCTTCTTTCTTTCTCTGTCTCTCCGTCTCCTCTTTTCATGCTCAGGCCAGCATTAAGGACACCGTGTTATTATAGTTTAGCAACAATAGAGCAGGAGTGTTAGGGTAGAATCATAGTAAAACCTGCTACAGCCCCAAAGCTTCCAGCCGTGTTAGCATATGGTTTGGGGCTCTGAGAGACTGCAGCCATAGTAAAGAGGGAACACCAGAAGCCATCTTAAGAGTCTAATAATGGATAGGGTACTATTTTATCTTACTTTCACTTTGGGTTTTATTTTACTTTCTCAAGCTTTAATTTCCTCGGCAACCAATATGAGCTGAACTTCCTGTCCTTGTACAGTTATCCTGGCAGTACGCCTGCGCCAGAGGTCGCACTGGGACTGGAGACGCCTCTTGTTTGGAGGGTGGGGTCACGCTGACCGACGCCCGGCCGTTAATCAAGACTGCTTTTAACAAATTGAGGGCAGGAGTGATGTCATTATGCAAATGTCAACATTAAAAAGCCGGCCCCATGGAGACAGTGAGTGTACAAGCTCTACTCTATAGCATTACTATTATCGGCGGCACGTAAGCAACACGCTTGACTGCAGACTCCAGCCGGCCTTCATTTGTTCCTTCCTGGGCTTTAAGTCAACGCTGTGTTTGTTTGGAAATGTCAAACAGATTTTTACAGATAGAGTAGATTTTGACTGACTGGCATATGTACATATATATATACACAAATATATATGTGTATAGTTTGTGTGTATATAGATATATACATTCAGACACATATATACTGTATAGATTTGTATATGTATATATATATCAAATATGCTCGACTGACAAATCAAACAATAAAACATGCTTGACTGACAATGCAAGCTTTTGACCATATATATATATATATATATATATATACAGTATATAGATGTATATGAACACAGAAGGTACACAAATAAATAAATACTTTGTTTATTTGATTAATGATCTTGTTCATCAAGCTCCCCTCAGACTCGGGACACAAAGAGCTGGTAAAAAGGTTTAGTCCAAGAGGGATTTAATTACCGCCCACAACTGCCAACACTCTTTGTTTTATTGTAGTTTCCCACTGTGCAAATCTGTCACCATCTATATCCTGTAGGCATCTCGGAGCTATTTAAAAAAAGGGAAAGTTAGATGTTCCTCAGCCTGCCATTGGAAAATTAATTTAGTACAAAAAAAATTATAGATACACATAAAACCATGTACTTAAATTAATTACACGTTTTAAGTCTAAATTATGTTCGGCATGCAGACTAAAGTTTTATTGCAGATGGATCAAAACACTCGCAACTGCCCGAGGGAAAATTTAATCACTATAAATGTGTGCGTGTGTGTTGCTGGGTGTGTGTGCGTGCAGCGTGTCTGTGTGTGTGCGTTTTAGATGAAGGCAGACGGCCATTTGCTTCAATCTAATAAGCACAATCAGAATGAGCTTAAACGAACGAGCACCGCATTAGTCACGAAACAAATGTAACCATTCAAATCAAATCAAAGCAAAAATAGTTTGGTTCAAGAAAACAAGACTAAATTAGAGACTCGATTCAACACACAAAACGGCGCACGCTATATTAGGTTAATACATTTCTTCATATTATTGTAATTTGTAACCAGACTGTGCCTACTGTGGCTGTTGTCAACACTGGTCTCCATGACTACCATGTCAAATTAGACAAATTAGTGGATCATAAAATATCGCTTTGACTTCGGTTGGAGGGAGGGCTACACAAAATTTGACGTGACACAGCCAAGTGTTAGTGGGATTGGACAAGCTTCAATTGACGACCTCGTCGGTCCATGCGTCGTGGGCGTTCTCGGACAATGTGACAACCGTCCAAAACAATCAAACATGCTAGACTGACACACACAAGCTGTTGTACCGCATCACACTACACTAGGGCTGTGCTCCAAAAATGTATATGGCAATATCTTGTGACGTACTCCTTGCTGATGTGCGCATCGATGCAGATGCTACTGCATCGATACGGCAGCACGAGCCATTGGCTCTTACCGGGGATCCACTGAGTTGGTTGAGGGAGCACCAGGCTGCCCTCCCCTTATACTGTCTAAATGAGCTAGAAATACCCTCTGCATCTCAGGTACAAGTGTAACCAAAGAGAGGGTGTACTCCACCGCACGAGATATTCTTAACTGCCAGTACAAGGCCAGGTTGTTATAACAGTTTAATGTATTTTCTTTATTATTTATTTTTAAATAACTGATATGTCAGATGGACATTCTTATAGCAAATAGTAGTGCACTTAAAGTCAAGGGAAACCAGAATATTATTGTTGCATGTTAAACCTAAAAGCATAAGTGACAACAGAAAAGGGCATTTTAAGTTGAAAAATTAAAGAATATTTTAATTGCATTTATGAATAACTTTTGTGATTAGAAACTCTCTGATCTCTGTGGGCCTGGATTGTAAATCTTCAACATTTTGCCATCCATACAGAATAATAAAGAACAGCCTTAAATTCTGTGAGACATGGTCATTATTCAATATCAACGTGTATGGCTGCACGCATCGTACCGTGGCCTCTGTATCGTGATACGTATCGTATCGTTAGGTCGTAGGGAATACCCAGCCCTACACTACACAGTAACACAGCACCGGCCCGAGGTTCAGCGTTGACCCTGCCACATTGAGTGATCGTTCAGCAGTGGCAACGTCTTGGTACAATGAACATGAGCGGGCTGAACCCGGGCGGAACCGGCTCACCTGAAGCCAAACTTGTCCATGGCGATGGCAAAGTGCCGGGGCTGGTCGTAGCAGTGGTAGAGGTTGCGGTCGTCCATGGGGATCAGGTCCACGTCGCTGAAGATGAAGCAGTCGTACTCGCCGTCCTTCAGGGTCTCCGTGTAGCCCACGTTCAGCAGCTTGGCGCGGTTGAACGTCTCCTCGCCCAACTGCCGGGAGACGCAGAGCCAAGACAAACAAACAGCCGAAGAGTTAGATGAATTCACGGGCCGTTCTGGGCTTTCTTTCTGCCACATAAGAGACACTGTTTCTGCTCATCTTTTAGTTTTTCGTCGTTAGACAACACAACATAAGAAATACGTGTAGAGCAGGTAACAACAAACAACATGGAGGAAAGGTGTATTGTTTGTATTGTATCTTAATGATGTAAAATAAGCTGTTCTAACAAGTCTTCAAAGAATGGGAAAATAGAGAAACATTTGTGTCTGGATATCAAGCTACAAAATCCAATAAGTACTGTTATTGCTACGCATCCTAAAGAGATAAAATAGGTTTTCAAAGAATAACTGGCGGTACACCTGCGTTCACACCGTTGGGAGTGTATCCAGCAGGGCAACACAGTTGCACAACCACAAATAAAACCCTGCCTCTTCGTGTGGACCAAGGTTAAACCAGGTAATAACAAACAGCATGTGTTGGTCGGTCGGTGTGTCGGTGTCCAGTGTGAATTCATGCGTTTACTGAACCGGACTTCATGCCCTTGATGCTGCTTTAAATAGCAGTCATCTAACAAGCCATCATCATTTCTAAATATCACCCCTTTCATACATAATTAATTCAGATCAGTCTTAATACTAAAGAAACATCTTGACTGTTGTGAATGCCGCAATATCATTTTATTAGCTCTTTGTGTTTTAGGCTGGTGTGAAGTAATGTGTGATGTGAGTGTGTGTGTGAGCCTCTGTGTGTGTGTGTGTGTGTGTGTGTGTGTGTGTGTGTGTGTGTGTGTGTGTGTGTGTGTGTGTGTGTGTGTGTGTGTGTGTGTGTGTTTGTTTGAAACCCAGGCGGGTTGTTTTGTAGCTGCTCTGAGTAAACCTTGTCTCAGATAACACATCGCTGCCAAACAGCTGCCATTTAGGCCTCGCTGAAGACGATAACAATTAGTTTGGGTTTCAACAAGGTGTATTTGTATTGTGTGTGTCTGTTTGTGTGTCCGTGCGTGTGTGTATTCAGTGTGTCTAAGTGAATCTAGGAGTTGTCCTAGCAACCCACCGGATCAGCAAAATAAAATCAGTCAAACCAAACCAAAAGCTGAAATGCAACAAACGCATAGTGTCTGAGCTGGGGTGGTCAACTCCCACCCCGAAAGGTTGTGGCTTTGATCCGCGATGTCTGCTGATCATCTGTAGGGCAGGCTCCTGACCTGCTTGATAATGGCCTGCGAAGCTGCTCTATATGGATTCACTGACTCCCAGGGACCCACCTCTGATGAAAGCCGTCTCCAACAGTAACCTGCCACTCCCCTCTGAATATAACCCGGTATGTTACTACTGCTATCTGGAGAGATTGACATGACGTATCATCTTCTTCATCCATGCTGCCCCCATTTGTTTCCATGGCAGTGAATTGGGTTTGAGGCAGAGCGGGAGAGAGACATGACTCTGTCGTGTCAGTACCTTCCCGACGCATTAGCCTAGGTGAGTCACACAGCCACAGCAAAAGGCAGAGGGCTTTTATGTACCCACACCCTCAGGCCTTGTGTTCACCTTCCGGGTCCGCTGCCTGCAAGGCTCTTTGTATGTCTGATTGTATAAGGTGCTTTTACAGACATGAGTTCGTTGCACGGGTTCAAGATCCTGTAAAGCCCAGAATTTAATACCCTAAAAGCGACATGTGCAGACCAGCTGTCAATCAGAGAACACAGATGAGAATGAACCAGAAGAACAGAGGGGGACTACTGGTTTACTTCTGGTTTACAACTGGTTTACTCCGAGCGATCACCTCCCATCTTGTTGAAGCAAACATCATGAGTCCTTCCTTAAAACTGGAACAATATCTTGAGATTCCAAAATGTAAATATATATAACATAATTGTATTGTCCGTTTACAGAATTTTCCTTATGTATGCCTCAGTTATAACAGCATCCCCTGAATGACTTCATCGCTGTGCTATTGTAGACACACATCGCTGTCTAGACACATATTTACCTGGAGGACAACTGCTCTATCACCCTTGTTTCTCTCCATGTATGGTACTCCTTAATTCAATCTCTGTGTTAAACTTTCTCCAAATCGTATCGCAAATGAAGGCTATGTGATTCACACATGAAACGTTACCCTCAGACAGGGCTGCTGTGTCCATGTCCCCAGTCCCACCCTGCTATTTGGATCATCCATGCTAACAACTCCTCTTAGATGGCCCTGTCATTTTCAGTGGAAAGTCGATGCATTCAGCCGTCTATTAGTGTGTATTTCTGTCAGCAGGCCGTGCATTTTATTTCCCATTTGCGGTAATTCTAGCTTGCTGCCACAACATGTTATCTGGGCCCACAACAGAGAATTGGGTACATTGGTTGTAACACAGGTTAGGCAGTAAAAAAATAAAATAATAATAATAACAAGGCAAAACATGAAACCCCTCATGCTGGTCGCTATAGCTGATCTTTACATTTTAGTCGTTTTTATTTTGGAAAAAAAGGTAGCCAAATGGTTACTTAATCACATTTAAAAGTAAATACGTTTAAAATGCCGTTATTGTTTGAAACAAAGCAATGCATTTTCACTAAATAATTGTATTCACTAATGGATCAGGGAACAGGATAAAGTATTATTACTTACAATTTAAAATGACCCTCTTCGTATCCATTCCAAAAATAATACCACTGCCTGTTCCACCTGAGTCACATGATCTTCCTTTAAGTGCAAATCAAGGATGACATAAGTTTAAATCTTCTCAGAAGGACAATCAATTTAGAACAGGTCTAAGGAAGGAAGAGAGTTTGGAGCCGGCTTTGACAAAACATAGAACTTAGAACAAGTTAAAACAAGCCAAACTATGTTTGTTTTTTGTGCTCTATAAGCCTGCAAGGCATTATCCCATTGAGCTGTGCTAAAAGATACGTACTAAATATTGATGACTGGGGTCTAAAGGTGAGCAGGTTGATGCCAGGACCGGCTTCACGTCAAGTCTAATGAGCATGAGCTTAAAGGAACTACAGGGTAACTGGGAGAGAGCGGACAGATCTATCCCCAATGACCACCATCAACCTACGGTCTTCCTAGAGCAAGACGCCTAAACCTGCATTTTTAATGACCTGTATCTGAATTCATTGCCAGTGGGGTTGGCCAAGAGGGACTCTTTAATGACTCAATAGCAGTTAAAGAAGAATTATTCGACGATTTTTCTGACGTCGGCGCCAATGAAACTCGGTGGCTGGGGTCATGACCTTTCAGCGGTATATCCTTTTCTAGCGAGGCTTGCCACCATCTACAGCTACAGTATACTGAGCTGAGCATCAACAGGTTCACTAATGATCCAACTCATCGCGGCTGAAGATAACGCTGACTGGATGATTTGAAAAGGACACTCATTACGCTCTCATTCTCCCGGGCTCCTTTGATGAGTCCACAGCCCGCGATACCACAGGTGTCTCAGATTGAGCACTTTGTGGTCCTTAGAAATCCATAGAAATCTTCGGACAAACAGGCCAGCTGTAGTGGGCTAGAAATGTGGCGCTTTATCGTAGAAATGTGGCGCTTTATCGTAGAAATGTGGCGCTTTATCGAAACAGGTCTGACCCGTGACTCTTCTAGAAAACTCTAGACCTCATGGATGCCAGACGTTTACAAAATAAATATTTGTCTTACGAAATGCCACCAATGGTGAAACATAAAAGCAGTAGAGGAAAACCCTTTTCTTATATTCAGTAATTCTTTAAAAGGTCAGCGTAGTCGACCGGTGAGTCATATTGCCGTGACAAAAGAGTCCATTTTTTCTTGCATAGCAAACGTCCAGTTCCTATTCTCTCAACAATCTGACCTGCCTCATGATGTGGGACATATTTGTTGCAGGCATGCAACAAAAGCTATGCAGCGAAACATATGGTTCCTCCACCTCTTCCTCCTCCTCTTCCTCATGAAACCCTCTCTCTCTCTCCTTCTACCTCTCCTCCTGTCCTCCATCTTTCCCCTCCATTTCCTCCCTGATCTTCCCATTGCTCATTTGTCTCTCTCCAATCAATCAACGTTTTTTTTTTTCTTTCTTCCCATTCATCAATCATCTCCTCCTCTTCCTGGTCTGCTGCTTGCTCTGTGTGCAGGTACCTGTGGGGGCTTCCCATGCTTTGATTTTCCTTCACCTGGATGCTGTCACTCCCTGTTCGACCTCCCCCTCCCCCCACCGGCACACACTCACCTTCTGAAAAGCAATTAAACTCCTGCAGCCACATCTGACCATCGACAGATAAATCTACTGATGTTCAATACATGGGGAGCTGTGCACCCATGTGGCAATGAATGTGAACACACACACACACAACCACACACACACACACACACACACACACACACACACACACACACACACACACACACACACACACAACCACACACACACACACACACACACACAGGCACCTTGGGTAGTTGCTATAGGGACTACGAATAAGACAGGGCCACTGTTCATCAAGAATGAGTGTCCCTGTGCATGTGCTTTTGTGTGTGCGTGTATGTGTGTATGTGCGTGTGTGTGTGAGTGAGGGGGTGTGCAAGACACACAAGTTGCAGGAGTCGTGACTCTAGCAGAGGGCAGAGGGTGTATCCATCGTTATCTCTCTGCTGTTCAGCTGCTCTGTCACACCCCATTGGAATATCGGGTGTCAACAAGCCCTCTCACCTTCCTTCACCTGACTGTGTGTCAGTGTGTGTGTGTGTGTGTGTGTGTGTGTGTGTGTGTGTGTGTGTGTGTGTGTGTGTGTGTGTGTGTGTGTGCGCCTCTTCAGACTAAGTAAGCAGGATATAATTATGGAAACTAAGCAATCATAAAGGCAAAGCATGTGCATGTGGAAGACAGACAGGTGGGACCTCACAGTACCTCGAGGAAAGATTCTTTATGGTGACGGGGGCGGGGGGGGGGGGGTGAGGGGGACTCATAACTCTGTAGATATAGAGTAGGACTAAATATGCTTGCTAATGTGTGCTCACTAAAAACATGATGACACCACGTCGCCAGGGAAACAGGGACTCATTAAAGCTTGATTAGGTAATGCACTGAAGTTCTTAAAGTTGTTGATGTTTTTATAAGTATCCTTTAAAATAACTCAAAGTATATACTGTTACGTTGTGTCCTCCCTGGAGGCCATTGAGGGGCTGGGATTAGAGGGCCTTTCTTTCATGCATCAGTCCAACAATAGATCCCCCGCAGACCAATCAGTGTTTGTGCCAATCTCACACAGGTATCCCGTCCCGCCTGCTGATGAACTGGAGGACTTAGTTCATCCACATAGCGTTTCCTCCTGGCAGAGAAGCGCTGGCAGGGCACGCTGCGCTTGTTAGGTGAGGGGGGGAAAAAAACGCTGCACAGGGGTTTCTTTCAACGACAACAAATCACCAAGCGCCGTTTTACGAGTCACCTAGTTTCCTTTTTATTATCTTTATTTGACTATATTTGAAAGTCCCGGATAAACGGACACGGCAAGATCAAGTTCCTCTTGGTGTTCAAGTTAACCGGGGCGGCGTCTCACGCCCCATCTGATATTTGAATGGTTGCCTGAAAAGCACCCAGGACCCCAGCGGCATTCGGAGAACGTTGAGATACTTGTTACTAGAAGCAGTGGGAGCGGCCGCACAAAAAAGTCAGAGTACTCTAAAAAAGATACGCTGGGTGAGGCGCGCTGCGGTCGCACGCGCTCTCCCCACTCGGAACCGTTGGATAAGAGGATGAGATGAAACGGCCCTTAGGGCGGGTGTAGGTCCGTTTGTGATTGGCTTCTTAAAGTGAGGTTAACCCAGAAGAAAATACGGGGACAGCACCTTTTTGTATTGTACTGGAGAAGAGGAAACGAGGGAATGGCCTCTAGTAGGATCGCTCTTGTCATGTGTTTTAGATGAAAAACAGAAATGAAAGATAGTCAGCCATGTCGCAGGATGGGGCTGGTGGTTTGGGGGTCCTGGGAGAGCACGCTAATGAATGTGGAACACTGTGTCTTTGCTCTGTGGTCTGTTTGGAAGACAAGGACTCAGGAACTACACCATGATGTGAATGTTCATCAATTACAAGCATTCGTTGGATGTACGCACACACACACACACACACACACACGCACACACGCACACACGCACGCGCACACACACACACACACACACACACAAAGCCTTGTGGTTATCAATCAAATTAGTGACAATTTGCCAACTTTTTGGGAGCCTGACAGGGTAGGAAGATAAAGACAGGGAGAAAGAGAGAGATAATTAGAGAAAGACAGTGAGAAATGAGAGAGAGAGAGAGAGAGAGAGAGAGAGAGAGAGAGAGAGAGAGAGAGAGAGAGAGAGAGAGAGAGAGAGAGAGAGAGAGAGAGAGAGAGAGAGAGAGAGAGAGAGAGAGAGAGAGAGAGAGAGAGACAGTGACAGAGAGCAGGACAGGGAGCCCATGTTGGCACAGGGACAGAATAACTCATTTGTTGTAATGACTTTCGGTCGGTCCGAGTCCGGTGGACCACCATCGTAAACCAAAAGGCCGGGGCCATGGCGGGCAATTCAATTACCATTTCGCCTCCGCCGGGTCGATAGCGCGGCTACGGGTTCACCGCCGCATCAACAGAAAAGCTAGTGATGATATGCTATTTTGCCGTGCTGAAAGGCCCGCGCCAGCAATTTGTCATGAGTAAATAAGTATGGGACAAGCACGACAAGCCGCGCAACTTCTGTTTTACCCCGGGGGCGCTGTCGCGAGCGTGTCCGCGCCGACGTAATGAACAGCGACGGCAGCCTATCCGTCTATCCATGTGTCCAATCGGTTATTCAAAGTCGTCGGCATCAGCTCTCCGTGGTGAGTCATGAAGAGGAGCATCAGTGGTGCCAGGACCGTAGCTCAATTAGTAGTCATTATTTTATCGGGCGAAAGATCTCGCTGAATGTTGATGGGGACACAGCAGAAACATGGACACCACCGAAATGATGGGTGCGAAAGGTAAGCGATGATGGTTTAACGTCTCGCAACTGATTCTTCCCGCCTGAGGTGGCGATCACACTCACACAAACTTTTGCAGGCACACTGCGATGTCCTTTTAGTTGGTCTTTAAAAAAGTACAGTCAAAATAAAAAACGTTGCCCCTGTTTACTGCTGCAAAGTAACCCAAGAATATCTGCATCTCAGAACTTTGTAGGTCTTACTAGCACTAAAATACACCAACATTCTAAAGTAGGTCCTACAAAGGCTGTTTGCTGCTTTTAAACTTGAGCTGACATTTTTTAAACTTGGGCCTTCTCTTGCTCGTAACAATATAGCTTCAGAGCTAACGTTACATTGTACCAATAACTAACACACAATAAAGATTATTGAAACAAATAAAGACGAAAAACCTTGATGATGAATCAATTATTCTACTCCCCCACATTAAATCGCTCCCTTTAAATTGCACACTATGTCTGTTGCCATCATTTTTTGATCTGCTAGATAGCCTTGAATTACCCCGGTGCATTTTAGAGAAGGCTCATTTAAATCAATGTTTTCAATTTGAAACAAAGTGCAGACAGGTGTGTCACAATTCCAATTCCAGAACCAATCCATTCCATCCGGAAACATCTGGCCGGGACAACAGCATCAAAACAAAGAGATGAATGGGCAGTATTGATTTAAAATCCATCTAATCCACCAGTGTTTATATTACACTGTCACTATATATTGTCAGATTCATATGATGTTTCAAGTCAATTTGTGTCCGAAACTACTGACTGGTAATGAACTTGCTGAGCTTCCATGTTTACATATGGTCAGAAATTGTTGCAGGTATTGTAGATTAGAGTAATGGTGAATAAGTTTGTGAGTAAACCCATTTTTTCAGCTTAATTGTTGTTACATTAATAGTAATCCTGATTTTTTTTGTGCAATGAGGGAATGTATAGCTGGTTGGCCATCTAGCTCAATGTAGAGCATCCGATGCTAGAGCCTCTAGCTGCCACCCTTAACAAGGCAGGATGAGTCATGCAGAGAATGAGCCACCGGATGAGAGACAGAAAGACAGAGAGAGAGAGAGAGAGAGAGAGAGAGAAAGGGGGGAAGAAAATGAAGAATATAACCCAGATGCAGCCAGAGGACATGGCAGCAAAGGTTAGAAGTGCCCCATGGAAGTTGCGTAAAGTTGGCGCGTGTCACACGTTGAAAAGAAAAAAACGACAGCGAGGCATGTTCGCCAGCGTGCACCCGTACCCACACACACACATACGGAAACCGGGAGCTGTGTGATTGTCCACGCGGACACGGTGTATGGTTTGCCAAAAGGAGGCGGGAGAGCAGAGAGGACTGTGAAGGGCATTGGACCAGACCCCACCTCCACACTTTGAAGAGGCGCAGGTGGCGGCGGTGGAGGCCTGTTTGCCCGGGATCCGTCCAAGCGTGCCAGCTCTACTTCCAGGGACATATGGCGTTCTGCTTGTGGAGGGGGGGGGACACAACAGTGATCCAGAAAAGACTATCCTCTGTGTCTCTCTCGCTCTCTCTGTCCTACTCACTCTCTCTCCCTATCCATCTTCATCTCTCTTTGTATTCCCCACAGCCTCTTAAGTGACTCAGAAGATGTACTCCAGAAGATGTACTCTGCGCACGCACGCACGCACGCACGCACACACGCACACACACACACACACACACACACACACACACACACACACACACAGAGCCAATTGTGTTTTCATAAACCACCTGACTGGCAGCTTAATGAGTAACGGTCATCAAGGACAAGGTTGAGTGCCTTTTGAGTGCGCCGTATGGAGCAGCCAGTCAGACGCACCGTAGCCCAAATGTACAGATTGATGGCAGGGAGATGAGTCATCCGTCCCTGTTTCCTACACAGGCCGATGTTGGCCACCATCTACCCCTCCCTTGTCCTCCTCAGCCTCCCCATCACTACCACACGCCACTCAAACTGTGCGATTGTGTGTGCGTCTTCTTTGTGCGAGTCGATGAAGAGGCTGAGCCAACTTCTGTGTGTTTCGGACGGCACTTTTTAGCATGCGAGGAGCGTGAAGAAGATAAGACCAGAGCTTGCGTTCAGGACAATGGCCATGTGAACATGAATCTCGTCCTTTACTGCCTGCATCTCCTGGTTGGTATTAACATGCAGAGGCACTGGCCCCCCGGGGCCCCCGGCATGGGTTTCTAATGGGCCGCTACATGCTACTGATAATGAGGTTTATTAAGCCCGGGCTCCCGTCGGGAGCGGTTCTGTATCCCCGGTCTCGGGGGTGACAAGACATACAAGTCGGTTAATACTTTCCCCGAGAAGCTGGTTCTCTGGATCCAACACAATTTGAACATTCTGGCAAAATACGCCTCACCTCAACCGAGCAGGACTTTTACAGAGAATTACCCCGTTAAACGACACAGAAAGGTGCCCGGACACCATTTGAAACTTATTTTTATATTTATGTCGCACAGCAAGGCTGAGCGGGGACTCCATTTTGGGATCCACAAAAGTTATAAAAAGTCATTTCTGTTGTCAAACGTCCATTGTCTTCCACTAAATGAAAAGAGACCTTCAAAAGTAAATATGCTGGAATAAAACACAAAATTAAGATGTTTTGGTGTTAACAATAAACTATTGGCATCACTGCACCATGCATCATCATGTGACGTGTTGTTTATTTGTATACTTTAACACTCGTCACAAATTTGTTACGGGAAAGTCATTTTCTACAGTATATCCTATCTCACTGCATTGTAAAGTAGGTCTGCAAAATCACAACCATCCAGGCTGACTGCGCTCAGGCCTGCCGTGTAGATGCATGGTATACCATGTTCAGCCAGAGGCTGGTTGTCCATCGCTACACCACTGGAGAGGAAGGGAGAATATCCTCCATCTACTTTTACTGACAAAAAACCCCAAGGCTGGGTTTCATTTACATGAGTTAGAGACAGTGTGCCAAAGTTTGCATACTATTATACAATCATAAATCTTCTTACTCATTCATGAATTCCTTGACCTTTGGCAAGCGGTGGATGACATTTTGGTTAATCTTCATTAACCTTAAATGAATAATAATAAAAGCTGAGGAAGCAATTAAGTTTATATTATACCTTAAACTACTTTTGGTTATTCTAATTTTCTAGGTAATTAGGATCCTGCTGTTATATGGTTGTATGGACAAGGATAAGGAGGTAATATTACATTTAAATGAAGTATGAAATGCCTTCTGTTCCAGGTGGATTTATTTCCCTTCCTCTCTTTGCCAGGGTGAATGAACTCATGACACAGCACGATGTGGCATGGATACCAATTAGTTTCTAAAAAAAAAAAAACAGCATTAGTTCAAGTAGTATCCCTTTCGTTATCCATCGCTCTTTCGCTCTCTTCCCTCTCCTCCGTGTCCGGTGAAAAATGTAGCGTAGCATGCTACCTGCTATCGCTAGCTGGCTGGATGCAGATAAGGTCCTTATGGGGGCCGGCCGACATAAATCAACACTCTTCAAAACAAATGAGCGGTGGATGTAGTCTAAAGAGATAGCGAGCGTGATCTATTGGGACACTAAAGCTGGCTGTTTGTAATTCATCTGCCGTGCACAGGCTGGGAGTTGGGGGGGGGATGTGATGTTCTGTGGAATTACATTACAACGGAAAGGTCTGAAAGTGCTGCATCATTCCAGATACGTTTTAACCGCGTTTAACAGAGTCACATGTTGAGTGAATTATGGGCTCCGCTCTCACGCAATAGCTTTCCAGAAGGGCGAGGGGTCATAAACGCATCCCAGCTGGGACCGTAAGGGGAGCTGAGAGACACCGTTTAACAGATGACGGGAATGCTTATAGTCTGAGTGGATAAATACTCAGCAGGAAGGTCTCTCTCTCTCTCTCTCTCTCTCTCTCTCTCTCTCTCTCTCTCTCTCTCTCTCTCTCTCTCTCTCTCTCTCTCTCTCTCTCTCTCTCTCTCTCTCTCTCTCTCTCTCTCTCTCTCTCTCTCTCTTCCCCACCCAACCCTTTACTACTGCCATTGGTATTACTGTAAAGATATTCGGATCTGATGATACACGATGATATTTGTTGACGATATCGTTTGCCCATCCTTGGGATAATAAGCAGTGGTTTGTGGCCCCTTAGCATGATGTCCTTTAATAAAATGACGGTCCATATCTTGTTGCCCTTGCATCAACTCAGCAGCGGGTTCAGAGAGCAGTCAGTGAACAGATAAGGATGCAGCGCTGAGTGGACCGACACCCATGAGGCCACTAAGCCCAGGATGTGGCCAGTCAGCTTATTGCACACACAACAAGTGTGTGTCTGTGTGGGTGTGTGCGTGAGAGTGAAAAAAGTGCTTGTGTGTGTTTGTGTGCGTGTGTGCTTGTGTCAAAATGTTCTTGTGTCTGTGTGTGTGTGTTTTTGAGTGTCAAAGTGTACTTTGTGTGGGTGGATGCACGTGTGTGTGGTGTGGGTGGATGCATAAGCATGTTTGTATGCGTGTGTGTGTGTGTGTGTGTGTGTGTGTGTGTGTGTGTGTGTGTGTGTGTGTGTGTGTGTGTGTGTACGCGTGCCAATGTTGGCACATTGGATGGTGATTTGTGTAGGTATTTGTCTGTGGAAAAACATTATTAGGGGGTGTGACTCGTGAGTGTGTGAGTGTGTGTGGGGTGGATAATGAGGCAGAAATAATAAGGAAAAACATATCCCACCATATTTGGGTCATGGCAGAAACACGATGCAATAAGAAGAACCCGTCAGGTATAACATGACAAGCATATGAAGAGCAGGGCTTATGATTATATGTACTCCTGACATTTGTGCCAATTGCATTCACCGGTAAGCTTATTCAACCCATAATAGGAACGAAAAGGGATATCAATCTTTATAAATGTCAATGCTATTCCAGACCTCCTGCAACAAAGGCAATAGAGAGAATAACAAATGGCACTGGATTTGTATGGGCTGGAATTAGAGATGTGAGATGTTATATTAAATGCAGCCTTTCCTGCCAGCTTGAAAAAGGCTGTAAAACATTCTCCAAATGCAGGGACAACCTTAAATAAAACACGTCTAATTCAGCCTGCTGAGCCATCCTTGAAAATGTACCAGATTGTATTTATATATATTTAACAGATTAAAATCAATCAGAGAGTCTTTCACATTACGCTGTTGAAAAGAGGAGCTGTGTATGTAAACAGCAAATGTAGCTTATCCACCACAGCCGCCTCAGAGCGAGATGGGGGGGGGGGGGGACCCCCGGATGGAGCCCCCTTCATACCCTCGCTCTCTGAGCTGTCTGGGCCCGCTCCCTGTGCCTGCTTCCTGGGCCGCAGCAGCACCGGCCAACCGGTCGGCTCTGGATGCATTTCAGTCCCGTGACTGCAGAAACACATTTCCTTCTGTTGGTGTGTTTGACGTGCCGTTCTGCCAAAGGGACTACCCGCCTCCCCCCCATCCCCTTCTGATTCAATTCCTTTCAAGGGCACTCCACACGCGGCTGCACAGGACTGGGGCTGTGTATTGTACTTCAACTAGAGAGAGAGAGTCAGAGAGAGAGTCAGAGAGAGAGTCTGAGAGAGAGAGAGAAAGAGAGAGAGAGAGAGAGAGAGGGAGAGAGTCAGAGAGAGGGAGAGAGTCAGAGAGAGAGAGAGAGAGAGAGAGAGAGAGAGAGAGAGAGAGAGAGAGAGAGAGAGAGAGAGAGAGAGAGAGAGAGAGAGAGAGTCAGAGAGTCAGAGAGAGAGAGAGAGAGAGAGAGAGAGAGAGAGAGAGAGTGGCGAGAATCTTTTCGGTTTGGCGGGTACAGTTGGCAAAGCGAAAGCTCCTGGAGGAACACTGAGTGAAGCGCGGTAGCAGCACGTGGTTTGGAGTGGAGCTGTCAGCAGTGGTTGCAGGCACGCGCGTCGATGGAACCCCGGAGCTTAAATTGTGCTGTCAACATGACTGAGAGTAGGAGAGAGGGGGAGGAGGAAAGAAAGAAAGAACGGAGGGCAGAAGGATAAAAAAGAAACCATTCTCAAAGGAAAGAAAGAGAAAAGAATGGTAATATTTTAGAAGAAAGAAAGACAACAAAAAGCAAGGGCAGACAGAGAAATAATGAAAGAGGGCAAGAAGGGCCAAATGAATGAATGAACGACTGAACGACAGAACAAAGGAAACAACGATAGAGAGAATATTGTGTATGGGTATTGAAACAATGAATGAATGGATTAAACACTACCAGGTCATTAAAGATACTGTTACTTTTAATAGTCATGATTTCTTTCCACTCATGTCAAGCTCTGGCTTTATGTTCGCTAACGCTAACTTCACGTGGGTTCTTTGTGGGGTTTGACTACGTTGCCACACAGCTCTGACTGCAGTCCGCCTCCGCCTCCGTGCTCATTATTCTTAGCGTACAAAATTAAGTCCTGCAGGACTTAACTGCCACTTTTAAAAGATATTGGAGGCCATTTGACATTTGAGGCTATCAAAAAAAAAAAGGCTGTCTTAATTCCTAAGCGATAAAAGTCTTAAAAAAAAGAAAGAAAAAGCCTCTTACTGGCCCGTGAGCAAGAAATAGCCTAGCTGTCAGACTTTATGCTAAACCTGTGTGCGCTGTTCATCACCATTCGGCACATTCCGACACCGCAGCGATAATTGCCAATTGCGGTTATGTCCAAAATTTCTGTTTAACTGTGGAGGGACACATTAAGTGTGAAATGGACTGGGATCAAATGTGTGGAATTAAAGAAGAACTGTAATCAAGGTACAAATGGTTTGCCCTGATAGAGAATGGCGAGCGGCCTCATGACCTGGGTTGGAGCACTTCCCCGCTGCCGGAAAGAGACGCGCGATATGGAAATGTCTGCCATTTGATTGGATTAATAATTCACAAGCACAACATCAGGGTTATTCAACCCCTTATGTTTTCAAGCTGCTCTCACACCTGGTGAATGCCTGTGTGTGTGTTAGTGTGTGTATTAGTGTCGGTGTGTGTGTGTGTGTATGCGCATGCGTGCGTGCGAGCATTAGTGTGTGTGTGTTAGTGTTTGTGTATTAGTGTGCGTGCGTGTGTGTATTAGTGTATTTGTGTGTGTGTGAGATTTAATCAAGTGGAAAGTACACCACAGATTCATTCCCCACCGGCGCCTGCGTGGGGGATTCTTGGACTGCGATCAAGAGGCAACCTCGCAATTGTGGAATCGTTAATTTGCAACCATCTGCCCGTACTTGTATCTGCATGGATTGTTTTTTCATAAAAACATGTGTGGGGTTGCAGAGAAATTGATGTCGCGGATGAACTGCAAGTAACCCACGGAACATAACTAATGAGCTCATCGATGAGGTTTGAACTGAAGCACATTTCAACATGCATTTGAGTACACAACGTAGCTACGTGTGTCAACACATTTAATTCAGGACACTGATGTTGTTGTTGTGAATCTCTTGTTTCCTCGGGGCCTTCCTGTGCCAGATCACGCCGTTGACAATAATAATAATGAAAACAAGCAGCATTGCATTTCATTGAAAAAACTTGAAAGCTCACACAACTACTCTGTGTGACATTGTTTTGCAGCCGGCATAGGGGAACCGGCGAGTTACATGGATGTTGACACCTCCCTACTCAGCTTCCCACAAATATAGATATCAAATTAGGTGCTGAACGCAGAAGACAAGTCATTTAATTGAGCAAAACTAAAACTTAGAAGGACAACGGCATCAACATCAACAACAACAAGGTCTCTTTAGATTTTGTGGATAATCATGGGTTGGACTTTGTTTATTTTGAGCCGACAACTGCCCAAGTTTGGTTTTACCATCATCAGTATAACTCAACAGAGCTGGTTTACACTCTTTCTGGAATATTCTCTAAAGACATATTAGTTACATGTAGCCTGGTTCTACCGGACTCTCGTACTTCACTTCATTTCATTTCATTTGTACAGAGAGTCTGGAACTAATCAATTGACAAACGTTAACTCACTTGAAGGCGGGTGTCTGTTGAATTTTAAAATGATTGGATCTGCCCAGTGCCACTCTGGATGTGCCATAACCAATCGCTAACGTTTGGTTGTGACGAATGTCATGCGCCGGGAATCACGCGCAGGTTGTACACAAACCAAACACCTTGGGCGTCTGCACGAAAATGTCCGTCAACGACAGCTGCAGGTTTTGTTCATCGAATTTAATTTATCAGGGAAAAATTGCACATTGTAAATCAACTACCGACCTACAACAACAACTCAAACTGGCGCACGACTTTATCGTCATTGTTCTCAGACACGCCCTCTGTTCGCTGATTGGGGGCCGCTGTGGCGGCACCAGAAAACCAAATTACATACAGCAGGTCCAGACCTAGTACTGAAGGGAAATTCAAATAGAGCGGAAGTACTTAGGCGGGCGGAGCCAGGCTAAGTTACATGCAGTCTCAACCCGGAACACAGGTTGTCAACAAAATATCCAATCAAAAAAGGGGTGGATTATAGTTTTATACCATGTTTTTTGTTTAATAACATTGATAAATATCTATAAAGTATAATTAGCATTTAGTACCCATTCTTAACCATGTTAATTTCTTTGATTGTCAGGTTGTTGCATGTAGTAATCCGATAAGTGGGATTTCGCACGTTAAAGTTTAACGTTAAATGTTACAGATAAATCATTTCAAGATTAAATGCCTGCAGTAATACGATCGACCCGAGGTCTTCTTATAATTAAAGCATAAGAGAAGCTGTCGTTTTCTGTTTTAAAGCAAAAAAGAGAATAAGCACATATTACAGAAGGTCAGATATGATGGAAGGTTGGGGGCGCGTTAGCGATAGGCTACGGAGAAGGCTAACGTTGAATCTAAGCTCTCCTTCCACTGAGCATATTTAGCAATGGCCAAGCTCTTTATCTCAGAGGACTAAACAACAGGGGGGCAATGGTGGGACGTTAAGTACTGAAATGTGTCTCCTTCGAATTTACTTTCGATATCTCTCAGGGATTGAGTTAATGCTGTGTTGTTAAGCTGACCTTCCAAGTCTTTTAAAAATGGGTGTGGTTGATATATTCTTGGTGATAATTTGCATTTGACTGCTGTCATCCAAAGTGTCCGAAACCAACATTTCGGACTCTGGTAGTGATCCAAAGCTTAGCTGAGGCATAAGCAACAACCTTGCTCATCTTCTTTAGATGTATATATGAAGATAACGGGGCGGCAGCAGCTCAGGGTACAGCGGATTGACTTTTAACAGGAAGGTTGCTAGTTCAATGCCCGGCACCCCCTAGTTGAGCGTTGAGGATGTAAAAAGCAAGACATCTAACCCTAAGGGCTCCTGACGAGCTCGTTGTTGCCTTGCATGGTTGACAAATGATGATAAAGTTAGCGTATTCCTAATAGCAAAAATCACTACGATAAAAGCTACAATTTTAAGGAATAACATATTTTCTTAAAACTTCTGACTCAAATTCCAGACATCATAGGTTCTAACAAAATAAAAAGGATAAAAACATTAACTCATCCAACCAACAGAAAAACATGGCTGAGCGATGAGGCAAAAACATGAATCATATTTGTATGGGATGGTTTTGTGTTTTCTTCACCAAGAGGCTTTTCCTCTTGGTGAAGAGGAATATGATATTTACTAAAGATACCAGACTGCTTGAATTCTGAAAGCCTAGGCTCGGAACTATCAGCTGATATCAAAAACATCTGTTGAAGTTCAAGGTGTCCACATAGTTAAGGTGTGTCACCTGACACGCTCAGCGGCGAGAGGGAGGATGCTGAACACGGAAACCTATAAGGGGCGGAGTCACACAGAGCTGTACGTCGCCCACCAGGGGGCGACGTACAGCCCGCCCCCCCTTGGCCCTCCCCTAATGTTGTTTACAGGCTACATAAGATGGGCGGCTTACATTGGACCATGGCCCCCTTGAGTACGGCCAGCGCATTTCCTGTTACCAAGACCTCGACAAGACCAATACCAGATCCACTTTCACCAGATCGATAGTTATAATTTTCCGGGAGAAACCTTTTGCGGGTATTGATTTTGGTTCCGCTTCCCACAGATTTCATGCGCGGGCGGCTTTATCCCAGGCCTACCTAGTGTGTACGAGTCGCCATTTCCGCCCGAGCAATTCAATATTTTAGTTGTTATCTTTTCTGCGTGTTTCAAGGGCAGTAGACGGAAGATAGGGAAGACGCAGACTTAACTAGTAGAGATTGTTAAATTCAGGGAACTAGTGCATTTTGATACTTTTTAATCGACGTTTCGAGCTCAGTGTACGACAAAACAAATCTATAATGCATTTTTAATCATAACATGCTTCAGCTACAACTATATTTTACCGTGTTCAACAAGACACTTTTTCATACTTTCATACGCAGACTCAGTTAGCCACTTCTATTTCTGCGATGGTTCCTGCTCTGAGGAACGGTACACACGTTCCTCTGCTGTGATGGTCTCGCAATTTCCCGCCATAAGCCGAGTTCCAGCACTGCCCGAGGAGAGACGGAGAGAGAGAGAGGGGGAGAGAGGGAGACCATGCAGGTAGGATGGGCTTGCAAATAGCCGTCTCTAATAACACAGGAATCCAAAGATACAGGATTTTATTGTTATCTGCCTCGCCTTCCCCCCGCAGCCCGTCTCCACTCCACACAACGACACTCTCCGCAGCCATTAGACAGAAACCATGATAAATGGGCTCCATTTTGAAGCAATTTTCTGTACAATAACTGTGCCCTCTCCCTTCTCCCATTATATTTCTGCCTGCCTTACGGCTCACTACAGCGTGTATTACATCACGCCGGCGTCCCAGCTGGTAATCCCTACCGCCGCATGCAGCGTTATTACTATTAAGCCATGGGTGCACTTTCTGTAAACATTGAGCTGCAAAGAAAAGATGAATTGCAAATGTTGGGGATGGGGGGAGGGGGGGGGAGAGTGAGAGGGAGAGAGCGTCAAGGGGTTTTGTGAGGGGGGGGATGTTGACAATTTGGAGTACAGCACAGTCATGCGAACATAGAGGAAACGTGTCTGTGTCACGATGCTAGCCGGCATGTGAGGCCTGCGTGTCGGCGACAGGTCCTCTCGCTGGGGTGATGACGCCAGGCTGTCGCCGCTCTAAACTTCCCCGTCAGGAATCCCTCAGATCCCTCTTCACGTTCGCTCTCTGCCTCACACTGAGCCTGCGCCCGGCTACATTTACCTAGATTGCATTCACACTCTCTCTCTCTCTCTCTCTCTCTCTCTCTCTCTCTCTCTCTCTCTCTCTCTCTCTCTCTCTCTCTCTCTCTCTCTCTCTCTCTCTCTCTCTCTCTCCCCCTCTCCCCCTCTCCCTCTCTCTCTCTCTCTCCCTCTCTCTCCCTCTCTCTCCCTCTCTCTCTCTCTCTCTCCCTCTCTCTCTCCATCTCCCATGTGAAAATTCCATTAACATTTATAATGCTAACATAGTTAACTATCTCTGTCTCTCTCCCTGTTTATCCCTCTCTTCCTCTATCTTAACCAACCATGTCTCCTGTTACACTCTCTCTCCCTCTCCCTCCCCCTCTCCCCCTCTCCCCCTCTCCCCCTCCCTCTCTCTCTCTCTCTCTCTCTCTCTCTCTCTCTCTCTCTCTCTCTCTCTCTCTCTCTCTCTCTCTCTCTCTCTCTCTCTCTCTCTCTCTCTCTCTCTCTCTCTCTCTCTCTCTCTCTCTCTCTCTCTCTCTCTCTCCCTCCCTCCCTCCCTCCCTCCCTCTCTCTCTTATAACACATCCCCTTTCCCACGAATGTGTACAGTATAATTCAGGTCTGCTTTACACAGTGGTCCTGTGTAACACCATTATGCGTTACCAAAGGAGCGAGCAGCAACCACAGGCTTGGGATGATTACTTTCCTAATGCAATTAGGAAAGTAATAGGACAACAAAACATAGGGGAGAACGGCAAACCCCAACATCTCTGCAGAGGGGGAGACACTCCTGTGCCACGGGGAAGAGCGGGGAAGTAAACCAGAAAAAGAGCAGCTCTTTAACTCTGAGGCTCACTAGAGGTGATTTCTCTGCACTCAGACATCAATACCAAGGTGATGGATCTACCACCACCATCACCCGCGGCATTGCGGATATTGCTACCTAGTTCATCTCCAAGCCAAGTGATATAGACCCCCTGCATCCAGCTAGCTGTTAGCCTTTGGCAGCCTGACCCAACGGCTCTTATACAGTTTAAAGAGATAACGCCGGAACGTCATCTCTTTAAACTGTATAAGAGCTTTGCATTTAAATGGCTGTGGAAGCCCCTCTATCTATTATATACTGCAGCAGGCGTCACCCAGCCTACGTCTCCGTGATATATGGAGCCGTGTGCTCCTTTAGAAGGTGCGGAGGAAACATAGCATTCTGGGTTTTGGGTCGATGGCGTCACATTAAGGTCCACACAGGGGCAGAGTGATCACAGCCAGAGCCATGGAATCCATCTTGTGTGGGTCGCACAACTCAACTCAGACAGCATTTTTTTTATTTAAAGTTGAATTGAGTTTGAAAGTTTAAATCTCGGTTGGGGCACTAGTATGGAAACAATGATTGGGGAACCACTCAAAGTAACTGGAGAGCAGTTCTTGATTGCATCCGCACCCACTTGAGATATATTGAGGACACCATGAGTAAATGTGGGAGGTGCAAACGGGAGTTTTTTTTAAATGGCTTTTACCAGTGGAGATGCATTTGGGAAGGATTTAATAAATGGACATTGAATTCAGTTAATCAGGCTTGATTTGTAAACTTGACCTAAAACTGTTGCTGGGCACAAAAAAACAAGCCTATTAACCCAATTAATTCAAAACATGCGGGAACGAGCCTTTGATTGAGTGCAACAAAAACAACATCCATCATTAGAATAAGGAAGCCGAGAGCGTTGTTATGATTAAGCTCGGCTGGGTAAGGGCATGGCTTGTTTTTGGAATATTTGAACAACATATAACTGAATTACACACACTGAATCACACTACATAGCAACAAGAAGATGATCCACGTGGCCGGAAGGGTCCGGACCACGCGTTGTGACCCGGAAGAACCGTCCAGGTCACCTGCAGGCCGAGCCTCTGAACCACAGGGACGAGTGGAGAGGAGACGCGGCCGCCCTGGGATCACGCCATTGTGTACGCCGGATCGAAGGCGGCAAAACAAACGGGGTGAAGGGGTCCAATGCTGCGCTGTGAACAACGGCAATGTCTCATGGGAAAGGAAGAAAACCGCTTAACCGACGACAACACACTCAACAACTCTCAATGTTGCTGCCGACAAATATTTAAATGGAGACCATCCAAAGTCCAAGATGCGGATGTTAAAAACATATTCTGTCCTTAACAACATGAATTTAATGCAATGGAATGGTCGGAACATAGCTAAATAAAGAATATATTCCCTCATAAACTCTTAATGCCGTTAACGCATGATTAAGTGAATCCAAATCCAAGGGGGGGAAAATTCCATTAAATTATGCAACACTTAAATGTCAATTCCACGTGGCACTACGCATCCAATGACTTTTGCCCTTTATTCAAGGAAAGACGCACAGCTAATATGCTTGGATTCCTTCATGACAAATGGTGCCATGCTAAATTATAAAGACTTAGTTGTCTGCTTGTGTGTGTGTGTGTGTGTGTGTGTGTGTGTGTGTGTGTGTGTGTGTGTGTGTGTGTGTGTGTGTGTGTGTGTGTGTGTGTGTGTGTGTGTGTGTGCAACGGCCCCTCAAACGAACGATTATGCTACGATGGAGCCGCAGTATTACAGAGTAATAATAATAATCCAAGATGCTATTAAGCCAACGATAATGCTTTCAGCCAGGAAAGCTATCACAGAGGAAGCACCTTCCCAATACATACAAACTGTTGCTTCCATCTTCTGCCACGACATAGCTTAAGAAAGTATTTAACCATCGACCGTGCTACTGCTTGTAGAAATGTATTGTACAATAGCGGTAGAGCTACATGCAATAGAGCCAGAGCTATACCACATAGCTAGTATTACCCATGCATGCTTTAGAGCCAGGGCAATACTATAGAGCTAGCATTACCTATGCATGCTAAAGAGCCAGGGCTATGCCACAGAGCTAGCATTCCATGCTGGAAAGCCAGGGCAATGCTATAGAGCTAGTACTAGATGGGCATGCTTAGGTAGGCTATAGCATGAAGCTAGCCAAAATATAGAGCATCATATTATTACATATTCTTTTTTTTTTGCATTGCACTTGCAGAAACTCATTCTGTAAGTGAAACCATTGATTAGTAGACGCCAACTTCAAAGTGAGTGCAGTATTGCCTGTGTGTTCCATCGAATTACACACTTTGTAAGACTCCAATTGACTGCATACGTTAAGACGATAAGCAGTCGAGCACACACTGCCTGTTTCTAGGAGGCGAGGCAGCCCCTGCTCTCTCTACCTGCTGCCGTCTTCCACAGGGGATGTGATGAGGGCGTGCAAACAAAAGAGGGAGTCTGGGCGGCGCATAATGGAGGGGATGAGGACGCAAATGAGGTGAGGGGAGCAGGGAGCGACGAGGAGTGACACGGAGACGAGACGAGAGGAGCGAGGAGATGACAGGAGTGGAGAGGGCATGAAGAGCGGGGAAGAAAAGAGTGGAAAACCGGTAGGGGAGAAGAATAGAAGATTCAGAATCTATAATTCATCACAAACAACCGGCTGGCAACATCCACCACTTTGCACCTCACACCAGACCGGCTCTGGGGCCACAAATGAGGCCATTACTTTATTCCACCAAAAAACGGGCAGAAATAAGGAACGGAAGGCGAAGGGAGAAAGATAGAGATAGAGAGATAGAGAGAGAAAGAATGAAAGGGAGAGAGAGAGAGCAAGGGAGTTGTGGCTAATCAAGAGATCAATATTCTCTTCCACGGTCAACAGCAGGCATTTTGTCTTTTCCCGCTCATAGTCGATTTGTGATTGCAGAAGATTAACATCATAAAAGAGACTTGCAGCACGGTATAATGAGAGAGAGACATGGGCGGGGAGACAGAGAGCGAGTGAACGAGAGAGAGAGCGAGAGCGAGGGTGCTAGAGCAATGGACATGGGTGAGGGAGAGAAAGTTATAAAATAGGTTTATGCCTATATATGCCTAGATATCTTTCTAGGGGACTGACCTCTTTCACTACGTGATAGGAAAATAATGGCTGTTATAACAAAGAGGGCTTTGTTCAGTTCAGTTCAGTAGGGAATATCTAATCAATGCAGAACCCAAGCCACAGTAAACAGGGATAGGAAATAACATCTCTTTGTATACACTATGTTCAGAAACGAACATGCCATCGCCTCTAACTGTACTAATCTAATTCAACACTTGGGTCAGGCCATTAGACGTGAGATCAGTATAGGTGAGAAATATGAACGGATCATTTGAATTGCTTATTATTATTTCATGACTTGCTTCTGAGGTTGGTATTTTATCAGCCTAGTCTTTCTAAACAGTGTCTGAAAACCTCATTACAGCAGTATGAATAATGAGCAGCAGCAGACTGCAGAGAGCCCAGAAAAGGTTAGTGTGCAACATCCTTTTACATATTATTTTGTCAAAAGCCACTACGCTTCAGATAAAAGAAGCAGTGGATGGAGATATGAAAAAAAAAACTTTTTGCCGTGTACGAAAGCATTTTTGTTGAAAGAGTGTGTAACCTTCCCATGGTTTGGCTTCACAAACAATTGCAAATATATTGGTAGAACGCTGAATCTTTTCTGTACCTTTAATGTCAAGGGTTACTTTTTACTTTTACTGCAATCACATTTTTTCCATTTCCATAAAAGTGCAAAATGAACTCTATACAATGCAATCCAAGCATTAAACGTTTGGGGTTTGTCTGAGCAGTGTGGAAGAAGGGGACGTTTATGGTAGGATGGATGGGATTAGTTATAACTTGGGTTTGATGGATATATATTATTAATTATATATAACATTAAAGCTAGGGTAAGCTATTTAGTTTAGAAGCTTTTTTTTGTCAAGATTTAAAAAGTTGTTTTAATGATAAATAAATCAAATGATCTGAAAAAATTAGCCACAAATCTGTAATCTGCAGCTGTCGCGGGCCTCCAAAGATCCAATAAGCCATCGAACCATTTCATTCACCCAAATAAAATGATTGGATTGCTTTCAACACATATTAATACTTTCATTCATTCATTCTCCTAAATTGAAATGGGCAGTATTCTACATTCTCCTTATCTATGCATGATTGGATATAAATACTGTGCGTTATCAGTTTGATTTCAAAGAATTATTATATTAATTGCAGTATATTATATTAGTCCATAGTATAATATATAAGGCTAATAGGTGCCTATCTTTACTGTCAAATTACAATTGTGGTCATATTGTTAAAAGTACATTTGTTTGTGGTGGCGGTCAGTCACTTTAGGCATCATTGAGCTGCATATGTTAGAAAAAATATCATATATGATTGGACGATCAGTCGAAGATGGGTCTGGTCTGACGAATCAGATAAGACTATAGTGAGGACACCCCTACAATGTTTAATTTTTTCCACAACGCTCGGTAGTGCTATTGCTAAAGATAGCGAGATGGTCATGTGTATTTTTATTTAGCCTACCCGCTTAAATCAAGTGTGAACCAATAGAACATGAACTGTCCCATTTATCTGTCAACTGGAGAAAGAGGTCTTTCACGAATCAAATATAAGTGACCCCAACTAACCCTGCATGAAAATACATGGATAATACATTGAAATTGACTGACTAGGGACACATTCAGTGTTATCAACAGTTATCTGTTGAATTTGAATGCATTTCAAGGTTTCACTTCAATTTAACTTTGACCTCTACATGGTAAAAAACAAACAATTCAATAAATATCTTTCATTCATACTCCCGTTATACCTTCCTCTTTCATTCAACTAACTTCAACTCTCCCTGTTTTATTAGTTTTTCTTTCTTTCAGTATTTCGTTCTTTTTCTTCCTTACACTCTTCATATGCCCTTCCCTCTCCCTTCAATCCCCTTTTCCTCTTGAACACCTGTCTGTCTGTCTGTCTGTCTGTCTGTCTGTCTGTCTGTCTGTCTGTCTGTCTGTCTGTCTGTCTGTCTGTCTGTCTGTCTGTCTCTATCTGACTGTCCTCCCTGTGTCTCTGGGCAGGTCTCCAGTTGACATGACGAGCTGACAGCCAACAGCCAAACCTTGGCTCTGGTCCCTGGCAGGAGGGGGTGGACACACAAAGAGGTAGCCTCAGTGCTTGCGGGCTCCCCTCACTCTTCTGAGCCAATGTCAAAAAGGCCCTGCCTACATTTCCCCCCTTCCCCTTGTCGCTCTGCTTCTGTATCGTTGGCTGGAAGAATAACAACTTTCAAAGAGAGGTACAAATCCTCAGAGGGAACGACACAGCGCCCTTTGTCGGAGGAGACTATTGGAATGGATACGTTGAGAAAGGTGTCCTCGACCTCTGGCACCGTTCATTCCCCAGATGTTTCCGCTTCCTCGGAGCCGTTGTACTCTGACCCGAGTGTCGTGTGATAAACCTCTATTGGGGTTACTCTTATATTGTGTATGTGTGCGTGCACTGTGTGTTCGTCATCTAACCCTGCTACAGGAACATAAAGACAAGACATTAAAGGGCACGCACCACTGTCACCACCGCTACGTGGGAAAGCCCCCCCCCCCACACCCAGTATGAGACACTCGAGCGAGCGCGATGTGAACAACGCCCCATACTCCGCCCAGTATCCCCTCAGGCGGCCTCAGGAAGGAAAGGTTTAAGCGGCCGATCATGCCGGAGCCTCCTCAAAATTGCACTACTGTCGCTCGGGTCGGTTTGTTTTTCCACTCGCTTAAGCTTTGGTTCCTGCATCTGCTCGGCCTCGCTCCCTCTCCCCCCTCCCCCCCCTGTCTCCGCCAACCCCCGGGTCTCCCTGTCCGCCCCGCCTGAACACACACTTTAGTGGTTCGCTCCGTCTGCTGAACCAGCTGAACCTGTCCCGGATTCCTCCCGCTCGTCTGCAGACACTGTCAGGAGAGCAGATCTGCGTTGTACGCCGCACACGTCCAATGGGTACACGTACATTCTTGGTTATTGTTACGCGCCTCCCCTTTTTCTTCTTGTTCCACCCGCTCTATTCTCTTCTGTCCTCGCAGGTGTTCCCGATTCCTGGGGGTGGATCTACGACTACTTAAGGCGTGGCCTGTGCTCCCGATTGGGGGTCTCTCATTCTGGCGTCTTCACGTTGGCCCGAGCTGCCTTTGAATCCTGCTTGGAGGACTGCTATTGTTTTTTCGCATTTGTTTTATGTAGCGGAGGATGGGAACTGTAGGGAGGAAGTGCTGGCTTGGACGGCCCAATGCGTGGCTGGCCCAGGCTTCGTCCACCCCTTTTTGTTTCTTTAATCAGTGTCCTTTTGTTGGAAGTTCTGTGAAATAAACGTCATCATCATTGTGATCGGGAACTTTGGTCTATGTATTCTTAATACGTTGCGGGCCGCCGGATCGCGAGCCGTGTTGTAAGGGTGGCCCTAACAGTTATTATTATGAATGAGCGTATGGAGTGGAGGTAATGTCAATCGGACAGTGTAAGGGTGATGAGTCTGAATCCCCTGAAGGTACAATGAAGACGTATTGTTGGAAGCCAAGTCGACTGTGATCAACAGCATTGTTACTTTAGATCTGGAAACTTGATCTGCGGGGTGCTTTCAAATTCCAACAATGCAAAGCTATTAAAATATTTAGTATGAACAGAAATATTAAGCCAAGCACAAATGTGATCCATACATGGATGACAAGAGAGACAGCACTGAGGGGAAGCATTTCTATACATATAAGGACATCCTCCTTTATGTTCTTCAACATTCATATGATACGACGGAAAAGGAGGAAGATAAAGTCAGAACTTCAGAGGACAGTGCGAGGCAGCCTCTTTTATGGACAGACTGAGGCGGAGCTGCCCTTTATGTGGGCCGCCAGGCCTGTCCGCTGGTGTGATTCAAAATCTGTTTGACAGTACCACAGAGAGTGTGCAAGACAAACACTTTGTCACTAGTTTAGAAGACAGGAACATAACTGACTGCATAACGTAGCCCTCCGAACCAATGTAGGAACAGCGGCTGTTGACATTTCAACTGAGGTAAAGGATTTCTTCTACAAGGCCACATTTTGGTCCAGACGAAAAAATGACATAAAGTCAGAGGTAAGGGGTGCATGACGTTGGCTATTGTTTAAATGGCGCTACACTACTCAATGCTTAAGCACACTCAAAAAAAATCGAAATTTTTCCTTCAGCACAATGAAAAAGGTGTGCGCTTTTCAACTTTTTAATATATCTTGCGTTCAGTTTTGCTTGCTTATCCCTTTTTGATTGACATTGCTCCGTGCAAATGAAGAGCTCAACCAGAAGGACTCCAACACACTTGACCCAAAGATGCAGTAAGGTCCAATCCCATTTCTACCCCTTACCCCTTCCCTTTACCCCTCCCCCTTGTTTTGAAGGGGTAAGGGGAAGGGGTAAGGGGTAGAAATGGGATTGGGCCTTATTAGAGCTGCACATAGTAGCCAATATAAAAACCCTACACATACATATGCGAGAAAAGACAAATATGTAAATTCAATTATCTAAAGCTCCCTTTTAACTGGAAGGAAAAAACTATGTCCTGTCATAAGGAAAATAATCACAACTTATTTGTGTGGCCATTGTTGGGCCCTATAAACTATAATCTCTGGCAAATTCATTATCTTTTATAGGTTCATCCTCATCATACCTCACGTTGCACATAAACTGGATTATGGTTTTGCAATTGAAATGCAAATCACCATGCTCTGAGAGCTGCTAGTGGATGGTTTTATACATAAAGGTGGAGAGAAGAGAGAGCAAATGATAGAGAGAACAAGGTAGAGAGCAAGAGAGAGAGTGATGGAGAGAGGTGGAGAGAGAAAGCAAGTGAAAAGGAGAGAGAGAGAGGGGGGGGGGAAAGAGGCAGCGATAAAAAGAGAGGGACAGAGATATGGAAATAAAGAGGGGGTGATAGAGAGAGAGGGGGAAAAAAGAGCAAGATAGTGAGAGAGGGAGCAAGAAGGGGAGAAGGATAGATAGAGAGCAAGAAAGAGGGAAGAGAAGGAGCAACGGAGATATAGAGAGCGAGCGAAAGGGAGAGAGCGAGTTAAATATTGGAACATAACCATATCAGAAGTGGGGGACCCTGGAGCAGGCGGAACCAAAGGTCTGATCCGTGGGGGGAGCGATTAAGCTGTGGCTCACGGGCCACAAGGGACTGAAAGGGCACCGAGAAGAGCTCATTACCAATGATGGCAGAGAAATGAACTCACACACACACACACACACACACACACACACACACACACACACACACACACACACACAGACACACACACACACACACACACACACACACACACACACACACACACACACATTTAACAGTTATGTACAAACACACTTACATCCAATAACAGACACACACACACTGGTTCACCAGCACAGTAATGCACACACATACCCATATCGTATCTCAAAGATCACAAACACGTGCTCATTCACATGACTTTACATTACACACATTACAACACAATAAAAAAGCGTGTCTGTACACTGACACACAAAAACATTTGCTCAACAGCACACACACACACACACACACACAAACACACACACATACACATTTACATCCTATAAAAGAGTATATATCTCACACCCACAAACACACACACCAACAACAACAAACAATACCAGCACAGCAGTTATGTACACGCAACTCCAATAGCAGAGTAAAGTACACATCCAAAAAACTAGCCTGGCATCGCCAGACGAATTGCAAACTGCAATTAGTCTGGAACCTCTCTGTTCATTTTCAATTTCCAAGGGGCGTCACCAACAGGCCCAGTGCGACATGCATCTGGACACAAAAAAGACATCTGCTTCTCAACCAAAGCCTCAAGTTCAGTCGTTTGTTCTTCATTTAGTGAGAATATACTGTCGTTTAAACCTGTCTCGACAGCGGAATCAACAAACCGTTCTACATCAGAAGTCTTTGTTGGTGTTGAAAATGCCTCTCTCTATGGCACCCTCATCGTATTTATCCAGACTCATTGTAGATAAACGGTTGTGATTGGTCGGTCTATCTTGTACCGGACAGAAATCCCTTTGCATGGGAGTGGAACCAGCCCTTATCTGCATAGCAAATTAAACGTGAGCCAGCAAGATTCATCTGGTTCCCAGGAAAACACAAAACACCACCCGAATCCCATAGTGCATTAAAGCACCTTGACTCACACACACACACACACACACACACACACACACACACACACACACACACACACACACATTATCTTGCATAGCAAACAAACACATGAATTCACCAGACGTACACATACATTGAAAACAGTACACTGCTTATAAACGTGCATTTCAAGTGGAACACTGGGAAATCTATTGTACTGTGAAATCCAAACCCAGATCAGGTCCCCAAGAAAAAGGGACCGGAGACAGAAGTGTCAGTACATTACAGACTTCAGCTGTCAGAAAAACAGGGTTACATGGAGGCCACTTGGATTCACTGACATACACTAGGGAGAAAAACAGAGCGGTAGAGAGGTAGAGTCACAACATAGGGTCGAGAGAAAGAGAGAGAGAGACAGAGGGAGACAGAGGGAGAGAGAGAGAGAGAGAGAGAGAGAGAGAGAGAGAGAGAGAGAGAGAGAGAGAGAGAGAGAGAGAGAGAGAATAACTGACACAGGGCAGGCTTGGTTTACCTGGTTGATGATGTAGATGCCGTAGTGGATCTTCTGTCGTCTGAGTATGGGGTGCAGGTAGTGGAGCCAGTACTTCAGATGGTTGTCTCGGTGACGGAATGGAATGATGATGGCCACCTGGAACAGCAGCAGGCACAGACCCAGGAAGTGATTGAACGGTTTAACACACATACAAACACATGCAGTCAGAAGCAAAGGCAGACACGCATACAAACACACACCTACACACACACACACACACACACGCATACAGACGCATGGACGCACACACACACACAGAGACAAACACACACAGAGACAAACACACACAGACACACACACACACACACACACCTACACACACACACACACACACACACACACACACACACACACACACACACACACACACACACACACACACACACACACACACACACACACACACACACAAACACACACACACACGGATAAAACAAGTACTTCCCTCTTCCCCGTTGACTTCGTTTCAAAAAGCTTTGATTCTGAAGTGTTTTAAACACCAAAATGCGCAATTCGATAAAACTTCTAATATCTGATGGACTAAAGGGGAGATCACAAAGAGGCGCATCACTAGATACGCGGACCGTTCAAAAAACACAAGGCACCTTGGCAGAGCGTGTCGGGCTCCACTGAATGGTGCGCCTCTGGAGAGGGGTTGCGTGCCCAACCGGCCCATTAAATGTGATTAGCAGGAAAATAAATGGATGCAATCAGACTCCAAAGTCTTGCCTTTGTTTGCTTTGCTACTGGGTGAGGACGGGGGAAAAACCATTTGCATCCACATTCGCCATTGTCCAACGGTCGGGTGGTTTGGCTGTTGCTGTGGCAACAAAACGTCAGTGGTGAAGTAGCAAAGCCCGTCTCATACTTGATTTGATCAGCGGCCGAGGCCAAGTTATACACTGATGTGCCTTGTGCTGAAAAGTTGATCATATTTAAACATTTTTGCACGCCTTAAAATACGCGAAAAGTGCTTCTCTCTGCGCAAGAGAGAAGCGACGGCGGGCTCGCCATACCAGAAGAAAACATCAGTCTGGCTGGTGACATACTTCTAGGGACGTGCCTCTGTGTGATCGTCCCCTAGGGGTCAAAAATCAATACCTACACTGGTAGACATCCAGACAGCCAGACAAACTGAGGGAAACATACACAGAAAGGCAGACAGCCAACCAGACGGAACAGAGAGCCAATTGGACAGGCAGACGGACACCTACTAGACAGCTAGACAGCCAACTAGACAGACAGACAGATGGCTAGCCAGACAGGAAGCCAGATAAACAGAGAACCAGAAGAAACAGCTAGACAGCCAGACAGCCTTCCAGAAGGACAGACAGACAGACAGCAAGCCAGACAAACTGCTAGACACCAAGAAAGAGGGACAGACAAGGAAACAGACAGAGACACAGACAGACAGTAAGCAAGGTAAACAAATAGAGGGTCGGACAGAAAGATAGACAGACCGACAGACAGACTGACAGAAAGAGAGTAGGATGGTAGGACAGATAGAAAAATAGAGGGAGGGGTAGACAGACAGACAGCGAGCAGGACAGCCAGACAAGATAGACGGACAGACGGTTAGCCAGATAGACGAATAGAGGGAGGGAGGGACAGACAGACAGACAGACAGACAGACAGACAGACAGACAGACAGACCTTCCATCTGGGCCGACAGTCGGGGGGCGTGTAGCGTCCGCCGTCCGTCACGTTGGGGTTCTCCTTCTGCACGCGCTCCATGGTCATCTGGGAGCTGAACTCTATCAGCAGACGGCCCACTGGGGACGCAGAGAGGGGAGATTGACAGATCAACCAAGAGTCAGAGGAGAGGGAGGAGGGGCGTGGGTGGGCCGGAGGAACCGCAGAGGAACAATACAAAGTGTATAGAGGAGAGAAAAAGAACCCAAATAATTGTAAATGAATAAATAGGAATAGGACGTGGATGAAAGGAGTTAAGGGGTGGAGGTTGGGGAAGTGGATTGAAGGAGAAGGATCTGGAGAGGGATGGAGAGGGAGACAAAGACAGAGAGAGACACTGACAGAGACACAGACAAAGAGGCAGAGGGAGAGTTACTTAAGCATCAAAGTAAATGTGTGTGTGTATGTAAGCGATGCTTGAGAAAATAATGGTTCCGAGGGGACCCGCTTTGCATAACACAGTGTTTAATGAGATGCACAGGGCCTCACAGAAATATAAATTCCTCAAGAAGAAAAAAGGGATAAATAAAAACACAGACTTTGAAGTTAGTCAGAGGAAACACAACAACATGAAGTGTAATTATGCAGCTCAGAAGCAAAAACCTCGCCATGTGTTGGTCTGCCATACATCTATCATAGTCTCGGCGGAATTCAGAGTGCCCAGATGTGTTTATGAGTGTGTTTTCGAAGTTCCCATGTGTGTTTGTAGTGTGGATGTGCTATGCCTGTATATCCCTGTCTTTGAATGTAATGCATTGACACTTCAGAATGTGATGGTAAATGTTGGCGCTGTCCAAGTACTTAGTGCTGATCATAAAGATCTCGTAGCGGGGTTAACAACATCCCCGCATGCTAGACGTTTACAGCCGTGGACTGAACCTGAGCCTCAAACTACAACATAAGCGGGGCATCTTTTATACATTTTATGATTAACACTTAGAAGTAGTAAGAAAAACATATAGGACAAATGTGAACACGGTAAAAAGTACATTCCATTTTCCACAACATATGTAACTGGTGATAAAGTTCTCCATGAGACATCTGGAAAGGGATCAATTAAATGTCATCCCAGCTGTCAAAACCAGGAAGCGCCGGTTTGCCATTATAGCAAATCCACCATCGCTTTAATGAGTCCTTCTGTTGTCAAGTATTTTATTAGCTTAAGATGTCTAAAAGATTTCATCATCCTGCGCTTTAACACAAACAGAAGCGCTAGAATAGAACTGTGTATATGACACCTATGACAGCTTTTAGCACGCTTGGATCTTTATTATGGGATTGCCTCGCTTTATGGATAGGGACAGGGAATACTTGACAGCAAAGTGGGTTCGAAAGAGAGACGGAAAGCCTTGTAGCATAGGAGGGCCGCAGGTGGGAATCGAACCCGGGTCACCACAAGGTTGCAGCGCCTTCGTATGTAGTGTGTAGTGTGTAGTGTGTGGTGTGCAGTGTGTAGTGTGTAGTGGTTTGAGACACTGAGCCGGCCTCAACTACAATGACTTCATTGCAGCATGGTCAGTATTATAGAAACAAGCTCTCTTAAAAGAGTGAAGATTAGGGCTCCATGTGTCTACTAACACGTCACCTTATAATTGATACATCAAATTGTCCATGACTTCCCAGGGCCGGTGAGCTTGCTAAAGCAAACATGATACATCTCCTCTTTACTGGAAACAACAATGAAGAGGAGCCTGACTGAAGAGATTTAGTCGATGACGAAGGTCTTAGCTTCAATAAAATGTGCATTCCTCATCACAAGTAAACAATGTGTGTGCAGTGTATTTCATAAGCAAGTGTGTGTGCTTGTGTGTGTGTGAGTGCTTGTGTGTGTGCTTGTGTGTGTCTGCGTGCATGTGGGCGTCGGAGGGCAGAAAGACAGAGTCAAGGAGTATTCAGGAGCTAATAACCCAGTTAGCATTGATGTGTGAGTTGATGTGTGGAGCAGCCCAGGCCCCACCCATCATCACCGCGCCACGCTGTGGTCGATGCCAACGAGGTTAACATGTTCATAATGCATAATGTCTCCATCAAGCCACGGGGTCTGAATCTGAAACAGACCCCTTCGGACCACCATCCACCACCAGTCCTATCGGGCTAGGATCAGCTCAGGGAGCTACACGTTTCATCCGTCCTGTTGGGTTTCTGTCTGTGTGTCTGTCTAACAGATAGAACAGCAACGTAGGAGGGGTAAGAAACTCTCTTCCTCTCGATCTCTCTTCCCCCTGCCTGTTCCTGTACAATCTCTCTCGTCCATGCACTCTGTGGACAACAGGGTGAGTTAGGATGAAGAGCGACGATCCTTCATAGGGTGAGCTCTGGTCTGGACCTGGAATTAAGTTGCCTTTCACTAGTCTGTCTCCTTCAGCTTGCCCCTAATAGACCGATGGATAAACACTTGAATATTAAATACAGACCCTAGTTATAGAAGAATGAATGAATCAAGCCTTTAGAATTCACAGACTATTGCTTATAATCTTACGATTAATTACCCCGCAAAAGGAAATATAGATTTATTTATATATTCATAATATTAAATCTAAATATAGTACACACAATAGAGAAAAAAACTGCTTTTACAACCCGTCTATTAAAAAGGTACTGAATTGCAAAATAAGAAAAAAAAAGCTGTGTTCTAATGTGCGGCTAGCTTTTAGTGGCCGGTGCTAGACAAACCCCACAGCAAGGGGAGTGCACTTAGTTCCACCGAGGAGGGCTCCACTGGGAATCAAAGCCCTGGCCTGTGTGTGCCACATCCAAGCCTGGTCGGTGCAGTAACGCTGTTGTCATGGTTGCTATTTATGAGTTCCGACGTGGAGAACAGGATCTTCTGGTTTGGTCAGCTACAGGTTTGCTGCCAGGTGTCGATTATTGTGGCGTCACGCTGCGACACACACACGTCCGTGCGGTACTGTTCCTCGGAAAGTAAAAATGGAAAAACACATTACAATAAGGTGGCAGTGTTTTGCTCGGTGAAACCTGAGATATCCCTCTTCAGTGGTGAGTGTCTGGACAGAGCTGCGGCCCACCGGAGACCACCCTCCCGAGGAAGCTAGGAGTTTAATCCTTCTCCGGGGTGAGACATAATCAATGACATCTTAATCTCCGGCCTGCCGCGGCCGACTCCTTCACACCGAGGTGAAGCCACAGACACTTGTGTGTCACACATGCACCCACGTAAGAAGAAACACACGTATGCACACATGCACGAAACTCCGCTGATTCATTTGCATATTGGATTTACGAAGGATGGAGACTTGTTTGTTGGAGTGTTTATTAGCATTACCCGTATCTTTACCTCTCTGGTTTCTGCACATATTCATTCTCTCTCTCTCTCTCTCTCTCTCTCTCTCTCTCTCTCTCTCTCTCTCTCTCTCTCTCTCTCTCTCTCTCTCTCTCTCTCTCTCTCTCTCTCTCTCTCTCTCTCTCTCTCTCTCTCTCTCTCTCTCTCTCTCTCTCTCTCTCTCTCGCAGCGTTTCCCAGGAGACACAGATGACACGAACCCAACAGGGTTTGCTGGGTAAAAAAAGAATGTACATCTTTCTGTAGGGTCAGTGACTTGGACATCAGTCACACCACTTCAATGACGCAACAACATGAGAAAGGCTTCATGGTTCATGTTCTGAGTCACATGATGTTTATGAACACAAATGATGGGGGAATAGAGAACAATATCAGGAAAAAAAGTGAAGACACAAGAGTGCAGTAGGAGACAGAAAGAACAGAGAAGAAAGAGTCTGACCAATGCCTTTCACTGACTCTGCCTTTTGACGATGGAGACTTCCAGAGTCTCATTGCTCTCTCTCTATCTCTAATCTATACAACTGCCCAAATATTGCCCATCATTGCTTATTCTAGTCTTGAAATTAACTGAGAGAGAGAGGGAGAGAGATAGGGAGATGGAGAGACAAAAGGACAGATCAAGAGAGAGAGAGAAGGCATAGCATTGCGGGGAAGAAAGAAGAGATTTCAGTTATAAGTGAGAAAGACAAAACTACCCATCGAACAACCTGAGGCAGCCAGCTACCTAATTGCAAAACTCGCTCCTCTCCCCAACACCCCCTCTATCTCTCTCTGTCTTTGTCTCATTCTGTCCTTTCTAATCCACCATCTCTACTTCTCACTTCATTGCTCCTTCACTGTGGTTCCTGCAGCTCTCCTCCTTCCCGCTCTCTCTCTGAAGCAGCGTGCTTGTATTGCTGGCCGCACACAATAATTAGTGATTATCAAAGACTGCATTCAAGCATGGAAGGCTGTGCACTGTGTTTCTGTATGTGTGTTTGTGAGTGTGGCTGTGTCAGTGTCAGTGTCAGTGTCAGTGTGTGTGTGTGTGTGTTTGTGTGTGTGATTGCAAACATGCATTTGTGGGTTTGTTTGCGTGTGTGTCCATTAAAATCCAACGAGGCAGAAAGTTGAGATCTACTTACAGCGCGATACACAAAAGTTCAATCGAATCATCACGCTTGAGAGGTCAAACACATGTAACATGTGGAGAGAGGTACGAGGAGAGCAAAGGGATAACCCACGTGCATGTAGAGCTAACATGCCAGGAGGAAGAAATCAATACTTCAGTCAGCTCATACATTAGTTAAACAACAAAGCTACCGATGGACAAAGTATAATATAAAAACTACCGGAAACTGCAAAACAGAGACTTTTGAAAAATAAACGTAATGTACAGTATATGCGAAGTACACTTTGTTTCAGATTTCATAAAATGCATAAACTTATATTGCTAGCCCTAGTGTGTTTCCAGGGGACCAGTTTCACTGTGGTACCACCTTTATTTGTCACCACCCTCTTTGGCGTGCTTAAGGCTGTGCGGTAAACCACGTCTAACGCTACACAACCAGCCGTCAGACTGCGGTGAATCACAGAAAGGTTCTCACGAGATGGGCTGCGGAATAATTTCAAGCACACCAACAGTTTTACGACCTGAAAAAAGGGTCCATTGATCATATGGGTGATTGGATTGAATTCAACACCGGCTCCTGTGTATACAAACCCTGTTACACACTGCGAGAAGCACAGCCTGGCCTCCGTCCATCTGTACAGGGCGCTTATAGTGTGTGTGATTTTGTATTTGGATGGAAGACTTTGAGGAGGGGGGGGGGGGGGGGGGGGGGTGTTAAGCAGATGGAGGAAGCAAGGAACATAAGAACATAAAGAGAGAAAGCGACGAAGCGAAAGAAAGTGAGGAAGGGAGGTTGCAGCTTAAGGACACTTGGGGAAGCGGCACAGAAGAGGAAACCCAGTTTAGGAGAAAGAAAGGAAGAAATTAAGAAAGACCGAAATAAAGAATGAACGAAACTAAATGAACGAACAGAGGAATGAAAAAAAAGAGTGAATGAAGGAACGGAAATAAACCAAACAAACTAACTGGTAAGAGAGAGAGGGTAAAGAGGCCGGTGCCAGCAAAGAAACAAAGATACAAAAGAGGAGATGGAGGAGGAGGGAGGGAGCGTCCTTAGACACAGAGCAACAGCTTGGTGGGAGACGGAGGGAGATGGAGGAGAGGGTGTGAACGCTCCAACAGGAGCCCGCAGAGCATGTTCCAGCCACCGGGTCCACAGCCCCTGTATCTGCAGCCTTCTCACCCCCCCCCCCTGCGCGTCGGATTAAGACAGATTAGAGTTGGTTTGATTAGATTAGATGAGATTAAAATAGATTAGATTAGATCAGGTTCATATTTGAATAGATAATTACTGCCTGTCAGGTTCTCGCTCTGAAACGCGCTGTGCCGTGATAAAGGAGTGGTCCGTTTCAAAACACAGAGCAATCAAAGAATTATCTGGTAGAGACGGCCACAGACAGTCGATCGTTTGGCATCTTAATTGCACAATTTGTCCCCTTTAATGCCACAGAAGTAGGTATTAATCAGCTGTTAATAAAACCTTGTACCTCGTGGAGCACACGCCTGATAAACCTTCTACCCTTTTAGCACACACAGTTGTCTAGAAGTCTGGATGAATATTTAATGAATGGGCATAATGGTTTAATGCAAAGCCGTAAGCGTAAACTCGTATAGTTATTTAGTTTCTTTGAGGCCATAGATAAGAGAGACATAATTATTGGACCATAGATTATCAGTATGCTGTTGGTGTAGGAATAAGCCATCCATAGTTATGTATGGCCAACAGCACTAATAAAGCTATGTGTGTGTGTGTGATTGTGGGTGTCCCTTGATACTGAATTTGGCACAATTTGCGTTTGTTCACTCTATTACATGAAATCGAATCTGGCTGTAGCTATGAAACCGTCAGGCTCAATCAGTGCCATATGCCAGTATGTGTGGGTCTGTGTGTCTTAACGCTGTATGATTGTGTGTGAGTGTGTGATTTTGTGTGTTTGCGCTATATGTGTGTATGTGTGTGTGTATGTGTGTGTGTGCTGTATGTGTGTATTTGTGAGTGTGTGTGTGTGTGTGTGTGTGTATTTGTGAGTGTGTGTGTGTGTGTGTGTGTGTGTGTGTGTGTGTGTGTGTGTGTGTGTGTGTGTGTGTGTGTGTGTGTGTGTGTGTGTGTGTGTGTGTGTGTGTGTGTGTATCCAGCAATGGGACTTACTGCCCCTATTCAGCTGGCACAATATTGTGCTAGTTGGCTCACTCAAACTCTCTCACTCACACTCACACACACACACACACACACACACACACACACACACACACACACACACACACACACACACACACACACACACACACCTGACATGCCATAATTCTCAGAAGAGTGTGTATAATGTGAAGAAGCACAATGCTTTGCCAGGCAGAGGCCAAGTTCACGGCCGGGTGATTGTACAACAACACAGGGCATAACACGATGTTGGGGTGGCAGGGTCGGTGCCAGGTGGACGCTACATGCTGGTGGCACGACCGCTGGACTGGCAAACACAGGGCCGAGCGGGAGCCTGGACGTCGGAACATGGACTCAACCGTTCTGACGTTTTAATACATGAATCATACATTTTATTTATAACGCACTTCACATCAACTCAATGAACTCAAAGTGCTACAATGTACATGAAAAAGGATAAAAACAAAATAAAATACTTTAAAACTAGCAAAAAAAGAAAAACAGGGGAAAACAATTAAAATAGCAGTTTAGCCAAAGGCTTTTCTAAAAAGATGGGTTTTCAGGCCTATTTATAAAACAATCCACAGTCTGTGGGGCCCTTAGACGGTCAGGGAGAGCATTCCACAGACTGGGTGTAGCTGAGCAGAAGGCGCGGTCGCCCATAGTTCGGAGCCTTATACTCAGAAGCTGGAGGAGGTTGGCCTGTCCAGAGCGGAGATGAAGTGAGGAGGAATGAGGGGTGATGAGTTCTTTGAGGTATAGGGGGGCAGTGCCATGGAGGCACTGGTGGGACAGAAGGGAAACCTTGAATTGGATCCTGTACTGGCCAGTGAAGGGATTTGAGGATGGGTGTGATGTGCTGGTACTGCCCCACCCCCATCAGGATCCTGGCAGCACAATACTGGATGTACTGCAGCCGCTGGATGTTCTTGCTAAGGATCCTGATGAGGAGTGCATTGCAGTAGACCTGTGTTCTCTGGCATTTCATTGTAAAAAAGCGAACGCATCCTTTTTGTTCATCCCTGTGCTTACATGCATGGTCAGGGATGACCTCAAGGACTAGCTCATCACAAGACGCTGTTTTCATTTTCCTTCTGTGGCAAGGAATGCATTGGATGAAAGTTCTTTCTTGAATGAAAGAACTTTGTATTTGCGTTCAATATGTCCCATTATGTTCCCAACTCAGAAAGTCTGACTTCAGACAATTTAGACTACAATTACGACACTCTGAATGGCTTCACAGCTGGCAGCCAAAGTCAAAGACAAATTACTGCAACTCCATCAGGACAAATGGAAATTGATGCCAACTATAATGTCACCATAGGAAAGATTGTTGCATCATTGTCACAACACTACAATTAAGGGCCCATTGAATTTCTAACCGCAGATTTTCTCCTTCTTGGGGATTCACTTCCCCAACCCGAACTAAGTGCAAGATAACCAGTGACTAAGGACTAACTATGGAACAAGAGTGCTACCTAGAACGGTGGCCTGGCTACCATTGGAGGAACCCAACGTTAAGCAGCATTAAAGCCTTGTGTGCAGTACACTTAAGCCGAACCAAGCTCATCTTAAAAACCCAAGGCTTCATTTCGCACATCTGAAATGACTGAGATAGCCATCAAGTACTACTGAGGCAAATTCACTAGGTGGCTCCCTTCATGAAACGTGATCAGAACTAAGACAGCACTGTTCAGCAGAGGAAATTAATCAGAGAGATAATTCCTTTCAGATACCATTAAGTAGCAGGTATGGGTGTGCCATCTTGCTCAAGCCACTAGACGTTTGGTGAAACAGTTTGTGTCGATCGATATCTGTAGATACTGCTTGCATTGCATGTCAGCTAAGTAAAGATTCTGTTCCGTGTTTGCCAATAAGGATTATTCCGTCAAACAAGAATGATCATAAAGCAAACATGCAGACATTTTTTACAGACAGACTGGTACAGCACACACAAACATGTGCACACACACACACACACTCACACACAGACTCACACTCACCAATCACATGCTCACAAATAATAAGCATGCATACACAATGACCGGGACCTGATTACTTCAAAGACATCCAGTTGTTTTTTTTCAAGTGCAGTCTTGCGAATGTGATTGAAAAAAATAAAGAGAAAGAAGAAAATAGAAAAAAAAGAGTCATTACTTTTACCCAAATAGTGCAATGCGCTGGTAAAAATTTCACAGCAGTAACCTTTCTAAACATTGTAGTTACAGGGACACCATTAGTTTTAAAGGGACACATTACGGACTATTTTGGGTTCCACGTGTTTGCTGCTTTATAATGAAACAAGTGAAAGTCGAGGGCACAATATAACTATTTAATCGTGGGCCTATTTAGAGCTCCCTCCTTTATTTATTCAACAGTGCATCCCCTTAATAAAGTGTCAAGCAGCATCACTGCTACACCCCTCCGAGGCGGCTGGAACCCCCCAAACATCTTAAACATTTAAAGGCCTAGGCCCTTGCACACTATTAATACTACAGCACCAGCACTATGTTCTTGTAGGAACCAAAGTCCTCAGTAGTGAGAAGGAATAATCACAACAATGAAGATGAACTGTATAACACCAGTACATGCTGAACATGCTGAATCCCAAACGATGACGGGGCATATATATATATATACATATATATATTTAAAGCAGACAGAAAGCAAGGTGAAAAATGGGGGGCCGGATTTGAAAGAAACAATAATGAAAAAACAAACAAGAGTGTGCATCCTGCAGTGGGCCCACTACCGCTCCAGCGTTGGGCTGGTACGTTAAAGAGGCGGGACGGGGGGCGGGGGGGGGGGGGCAATGAGGGAGTGCAGTACAGTAAAGGCTGTCCCAACAGGGGTCGGAGCCCTGCACTGAAGCTTCAAGAGGCCTCACCCACACAGCTCTGTGGAGGCGGAGGAGAATCCACCGACAGACAGACAGACAGACTGACTGACAGGCAGACAGGCCGACAGACAGACAGGCCGACAGGCCGCGAGACGGGCTGTCACTGTCGGCGGGGGCGCTAGGGGGACAGCAGACCGGACGTGATGAGAGGAGGGGGGGGGAAGTAATAGCCGAAAAAGAGAAAATGTAGATCCGTAATGAACGCAGACAGGTGGAACTTTGGTGGGAGACAGAGACAGAGAGAGAGAGAGAACGAGCAATTAAAGAGAAAGCGGTTGAGAGTGGGGGAGGCAGGGCGAGGGAAAGCGTGTCATCTATCTCACTAACATGGTGTCGTGAGCAAGGGGGCGCTGAACTGGTACCAATGTTCTTGCGTCTCTCCCTCTCTCTCCCTCTCTCCCCCCCTCGCTCAACCCCCCTCCCCCCTCTCTTCCTTCGCTCTCTCTCTGTGTTATCCCCCCCCCCCCCCCCCCCCCCCTCTATCGCCGGTGACAATTCACTTAAATGGCAAGGTCCCCAGTACAGTAAGCAAAAAGCCATCAAACTGTTCCCCGTCTCCAGCCATAACTTCTATAAGACATAACTGCTCAAAGCGCTCTGCCTGCCCATCCCTTCCCACCTGATGGATGGCTGCTTCTGAGGGAGCCGTCTCCCTTCTGCTCACCAGCCTCTTCCTGTCACTTTGCACATCATTTGCACGCTGCAAGGCCTGTATAAACTATAAACTGCCATTTACTGACTGGGACATGTCTCCACATGCATTGACATTTGATGCATCATTGAACTGGGTGGACCTTTGTAGACAGCACACCCATGCGTGCACACATACGCACGCACGTACACGCACACGCTACTTACAGGGTTGGTCAGAAAAACAGCATCAATATGAGAAGCTGCAAAAATATCTAGCAGTTGGGCGGACTATAGGCTACAGTACTACTCATGTACTACATTACTACTCATGGATTTACCTTGTAATCCATCCATGGTACTACCATGTCGATGCGTACTACCAGCGCGGCAGCAGATTTGAATCAGAGAACATATGACCCTTTGGGGAAACCTGGAAAGTGAGGTTTCACTCTCCTCTTCTTTGTGGAATGGTGGGTGTGGGCCCTACCAATGGGGGGCCTTACAGGCGGGCCGCTTCACCAGGACACACCTCGACACAACCGGTCTGGACGGTCAGCCTCGCCTTGCTGTGGGGTTAGGGGGTCCACCAAGGGGACTGAGAACCTGCGGGGGCAGCACCTGAAGACCCTACTGGCCGATTATCCACCTCTGAAAACTAGGCGAATCTCACAGACCACACGAGTCCCGCCTGACGACGTCCAATCGGTTTGAAGATATCTTTAGCCCTTCTGACCCTACGGGGAGCAGACTTCAGCCCCGATCCCCCCCCCCCCTCTCCCCAACAGACTTTTTTTGGTGTTGTTTGTGGCTTAGAGGGAGGGGCCAGGTGCACCCAACTATGCTGGAGTGTGGTGGAAAATAAATGGACATAATTGTTGCATAATGAAGTCGACGTCCCACTACGAAATAGAAGTGCCCTGAAACAAATAAAAGTAGTAAAAAGTCATTTCTAAAGAGAAACTTTGTTTAATTATTTATTAAACTATAGTGATTTGTTTGTTTCAAAGGCATATTTATTTATTCATGCATTTATTTATTTATTTAATATTGACATAAATTGCATTCCAAAAAACAGTGACGAAGCAGAAAAGAAAAGAAAATCCTTATCGTAATTCTCTGCTTCACAAGTACCCTGTTCACCACTTCAACGTATTTAGGAGTTCCTTTTATTTTTTTAATATAACAAACAAACCCAAGGGATCCAAGGGAAAGAAACCCAGAAGCACTCTCCCTCAGAGGGGTGGCAGGGACACGCATCGACACTCAGCTGACCGGAGAGAGAGCGCGATGCACCGGTGGACACACACGCACGCGCACACAAGCGCAGCCACGGGCACATTAGCACACACACAAACGCGCACATGGACACACACACAAACACTCTTACATGCACACACACATAGAACAAAACATACACACACGCACACACACACACACAGTGACATGCGCATGAATACACACACGCACGTGCACGCAAGCGCATGCACACACGCGCATGCACACACGCGCATGCACACACACACACACACACAGTGACACGCGCATGAACAAAAACACACTCGCACATACGCACACACTGACACACAAATACACACACACACACTCGCACTCGCTTGCACAACCTTTGGAGGTTGGCAGCAGTTCCAGTGGGTGCTGATTTAACTGATTTAACGGCCGTATTGCCTCCCTGACTGGCCTGAAACCGTGGCAACCCTGACTCTATCCGTCCCCGCAGACACACTGAGGGATCTGATTTCAACAGAGTGCACCGTTAAGTCCTGCAGCAGAGAGAGAGAGAGAGAGAGACAGAGACAGAGACAGAGAGAGAGAGAGAGACAGAGAGAGAGAGAGAGAGAGAGACAGAGACAGAGACAGAGACAGAGAGAGAGAGAGACAGAGAGGAATATCCGGAACAGGGTGGAGGGGGGGGTCTGAGCGAGTGAGCAGAAGAAAGAGAGAGAGAGGGACCATACAATGTGCAGAGGAGTCAAAGGAGGAGCACAATGAAGGAGAAGATCCACGATACGGAGAGAAGGAGGAAACCAGAGGCAGGGGGAGGTGATCAAAGGGAGGGAGAGGGAGAGAGAGACAAAGGGAGAAAGAAGAGATAGAGAGATAGGGAGAGAGAGAGTGGATAGAGAGAGAGGCAGAGTGCCTGGATGGCAGCAGAATAGCGAGTGGAGAGGTTAAGAGCGATAAAGATAGAGAGACAGAGGGGTCCATTGATTGCGAGAGAGCGAGGGAGAGACGAATGCAGGCTGGGACGGAGAGAAAGGCTCTGGGGGAAAAAGAAAAAAGAGAAAGCGATGGAAAGATGGGAAAATGCCTGGAAGAAGGGTGGAAGGATGGAGGGAGGGAGGGAGGGAGGGAGAGAGGGAGAGGGAGAGGGGGAGTGGGGAAGAGGGAGCACACACAGAGAGTGACAGAGAGAAATAAATGACATGCATGGAGGAGAAGGAGGAGAGAGGAAGGGCAGAATGCTTCTTTTGTCAACCCCTCCATCCCCCCCTGCATCCCCCCCCCCCCCCCCCCCCCCCCCTCCCTCCCCATCGACAGCGGTGGCCCGGCCTCTCTTCTGCTGTTCAACGGCCTCTTTTATCTCCAGTCACACAGAGACACAGGAGACCAGAGAGAGGGGGGGGGGGGGGGGGGGGGGGGGGGGTCAGATGAAAGAGGATTTACTAAATGAGAAGGAGACAGAGAGAGGTAGAAGAGGAGGTGTGGTAAAAGGTATGAGTGCGCCAGAGACACACACAAATTTGAACATGTAATGAAAGGAGGGAGAGAGAGAGGGAGAGAGAGAGAGAGAGAGAGAGAGAGAGAGAGAGAGAGAGAGAGAGAGAGAGAGAGAGAGAGAGAGAGAGAGAGAGAGAGAGAGAGAGAGAGAGAGAGAGAGAGAGAGAGAGAGAGAGAGAGAGAGAGAGATTGAAACAGGAGTAAGGATGAAAGAAAGGAGAACCACAAGAGAACTACTGGCAGCACCCCCCTCCACCCACCCACCCACGCACACGCACACACACACACACACACACACACACACACACACACACACACACACACAGCTACTGTAACTCATCTCACTGACAAGAAGGCGTACAGGGCTTCGGCCTCTTCTTGTTTATGGAATAAAAGCCTTCAAATACACAGCATGAGGGTTTGTTTATCAGGGAATTTGCTTCTCGTTTCCCCCTTCCAGGGAAGTGATGAATTATTCACATGACTAGTATCCGTACTTTTTATTATTATTGATTCGTATTCACTTGTTTAGAGTCTTCCGTGCAGGCGGATTGAGCGTTGTCACGGTCTTTGGGAGGTTGCAAAGAGTTCTGAACTCAGGCAGCAATAAAGGAACAAAGTTTGGATGCAAATGGGCCTTTAAAAGGGGCCTCTAATTGCTGGTGTCGATGAACAACTGCATTAACAAGGCTGGATTACAAATGCAACTCCCTAAAGTACGTACGGCCAGGAACCCCGGCTTCCTGTGTGTTACGGTTTGCTTGAGTGAGGCTCGTTGGCCGAATTACACACATTAAACATTAAACATGCCAGATGTATGAATCCAATATGAATCATATCTGCCCTGAATATAATGGGAAACCCAACACTGTGTACTATCCACCATTTACATGGAGAAATGGTATTACGGGAACAGTGTTCAAGGCACTAGTAACATTGCCAAAAGGTATCCTTCAGCAGAGGCGACCAGATAACAAACATTCAATCGGCCCGTGTTTGAAAGCTGTTCAAAAGTGCGAGAATGATTTTACATTCAATAGTTTCCCATGAAACCCATTTTCAGATGCTTGGACCGTTGTCAATATCTGTTGGCTACAGATCCGGCCCGAACAAACGTGGCTGCAAACAAACAAGATATCTATTGGGATTTATGAAGACATGGGCACGTTGTTCACACTGCAATGAGGGAAAGCAGGCAGATCCCATGGCAACAACCACCGTAACAATGGTAGGGCCCGCTGGGAGACGGAGAGGAGGTGTGCGGCCGGGGCCGAGGTTCAGGCAAAGGTCTGGCGAGCAGGGCCATGAAGTCAGGACACCATGAGGCTCACAAATGAACCCAGATGCCAGGGTCACCACACGAGCACTGCTTTAACACACGGCCCCACTGCTGTCTGTGGATCTCCTCACTCGGAGGGGGAGGGACGGAGAGTGGGAGGGAGGGAGAGAGGGAGAGTGGTGGAGAGAGGGACAGAGAGAGGGAGAGAGAGAGAGAGGGAGAGAGGTGGAGAGAGGGAGAGAGGGGCAGAGAGAGAGAGAGAGAGAGAGAGAGAGAGAGAGAGAGAGAGAGAGAGAGGTGGAGAGAGGGAGAGAGGGGCAGAGAGAGGGAGAGAGAGGTGGAGAGAGGGAGAGAGAGAGAGGGAGAGAGGTGGAGAGAGGGAGAGAGGGGCAGAGAGAGGGAGAGTGGGAGAGAGAGAGAGAGAGAGAGAGAGAGAGAGAGAGAGAGAGAGAGAGAGAGAGAGAGAGAGAGAGAGAGAGAGAGAGAGAGGGACAGAGGGACAGAGAGAGGGAGGGAGATGAGGAGAAAAGGAGAGAGAGAGAGGAGAGAGGGAGAGCAGAGAGATAGAGAGGGAGGGAGGGAGATGAGCGGAAAAGGAGAGAGGGAGAGGAGGAGTGGGAGAGTGGGCGACAGAGTTCACTGAGCAAGACTGTCTTTTGAGATTTTCACTCGGAGAGTGAGTGAGTGAGTGAGTGAGTGAGTGAGTGAGTGAGTGAGCGAGCGAGCGAGTGAGTGAGTGCGAGAGACAATGATAAAGATGCATTGATTAACATTGCAGCGGGATCGAACAAGTGATTGAAGGAGGGAGGAACGCATAGATGGATGGATGGAAGACGACGGGCGGGAGAGACTAAAATAAGAGAGAGAACGTGTGCGTGCCCGCGGACGTGTGCACGCGTTACCCTGGGGGGGAGTGGGGGGGTCGGGCGGGCGACGACATGCAGAAACAAACGAGGAGAGAATGAGACAGGCACGCACACACACACCGTCGGACGGTAAAAAATAGGAAAGTGTAAGCAGGCGAGGCAGGGTGGGGGATGCAGAGATGTGTACGCAGTTTGTTAGCGGTGGCTAGACTTCACCTCCACCAGCTCGGCTTACTAAGGTGTTAAAGGCCGTCACCGCCACGAGATAGTGAGCCCACACTCAATATATTCACGCACACACACACACACACGGAATCCAGCAGCCTATATTCAAACACACACAGCTACCTTTAACTTGTTGTCAATCTTCCCCCTTATCTGTCTATCTTTCTTTCTTTCGGTGTGTGTCTCTCTCTGTTCAAGATCATAGGCAGAATCTCCTTTCTTGCTTTCACAACATCTCTCTCTCTCTCTCTCTCTCTCTCTCTCTCTCTCTCTCTCTCTGGGAAAATGTGCAGTTTCTTTCCATCGCCTTTAGGATGAGCTGGTGAAACCCCTGCCAGTCTGTAAATCAGGGACAGTAAGAGGACTGAGAGGAAGCCACTTGAGCAAGAGAGAGAGAGAGAGAGAGAGAGAGAGAGAGAGAGAGAGAGAGAGAGAGAGAGAGAGAGAGAGAGAGAGAGAGAGAGAGAGAGAGAGAGAGAGAGAGAAAGGCAGGACAAGTAGGACAAAAACAACAGAGAGACCTAGAAAGACACCGAATGACGTTGTATGGAGTTCCACCCCCTCTCCCTACCTGCCGTGGGTACAGTTAATCTAGCGTGCTGCCAGTGGGCCAGCGCTGAGGTGCGTTCGCCGGCTCTTGGACCCGGTAGCCCAGCGAGCAGGTGGCTGAGGGCTGATGGAGCGCTGCGTGCGGCGCCCGGGATCTCCCTCTCTTATCAACGGCTCCCTGCTTGTCTGTCTGTGACATGTTCCCTGGGTTTCACTCCATTTCACCGTATTATTTTTCGACACCGGGAAAGAGAGAGACGGCAGCTTGAGCAAACACAATGGCACCCTGTCATGTAAATTCACACCTAACATGAATTTAAAACAAGCTGCATCCAAAGAGCCAAAAAAGCTGTGGATAACAAACAGCAAAACAATGGGCCAGAACGTACCGGCGGGCTAGGGGTAGCACGGAGGGAGGCCTCAAACCCTGCCTGGGGGCCATGCGTGAACAGATGGCCGGCGCTACATTCCAAATTCTAGGAGGCCGGTGCGGTATGTGGGTCGACTCGGGTTAGAGGACCCACACGCCGCGGCCAGAACAGAAGGTAGAGGGCCCGGTGCATCGGGGCCGTGGGCCCGGCGTCTCTTCAGACTCAACCGCTTGTTGACGGATGATGTATTTCTGCGGCACCCCAGTCTACGGATGCAGCCATCTGATTGGACGAACGGGCCATCAAAACCGGTATATTTGTCGGCCAGGCCACATAAATAACGTGCTATGACTGAAGGGGGGCGAGCTAATTTTGTACAATCTGTGCTACAGCCTCCAGGTATTGAAGGTGTTTTTTAATTCACATTGAGGTTCAGTCTGGTGCTCAGTGCGGCTCTCTCTCTCTGGGCTGTCGTCGGGTTGAACCTGCAGATGGTTAACTATGCATGCCGTTCGTCTGTAGAGCACATCCTGCTGTAGCTGTGTTTTATGCACAAGCGGCTGGCTGAGAGGTAATCACTACCTGCTCCTTATTTCACTCAGTTCATTATTCAGCCCACAGGCGGCTTGTTCACAAAGAGTGCCAGGAAGTATCTCTCCTCTCCCCGATAAACAATACAAGAAATAACACCAAGACAAAACCTTAACCGGCTCACCTAATTCTGTTCAAGAAAGCCAATCAGAACTGCATTTGGGTTTGTGGATGGGTTAAATGTGTGTGCGCGTGGGTGTGCATGTGGATGCACGTGTGTGTGTGTGCGTGTGTATGTGTGCATGTGTGTGTACATGTGTGTGCCTGTGTATGTGTGCGTGTGGGCGTGCGTGCATGCGTGTGTGTGTGCGTGCATGTGTGTTTGTTTGTTTGCGTGTGTGTGCGTGTGTGCATATGTGAGTGTAAAGATAAGCAAGGCAGGAGAGAGAGATTCTATGGTTTACAGGGATGACCTAAATACAGGTACCATGGCGATGCAGTACACCAGAGCTGTAAGAAAATAACAGGAATTTAAAGCCGTTGATAGGAGCTAAAAATAACAAAGCTACGTCTCTCTGGACATCACAGTGCTGTTGTTACGGTTGGTCAGGTCTCACATGTACAATCAGTTTAATTGGAGGCCTGAAAGCACTTGTATATGAAAACATTTATTTCATTAGCACACAATCGTAAAATCTAATTGCAAATAGCAAACTGCTTGACCTAACCTGCCTATGATATTACAAATAATTTGAGGATGTTTTCGTGATTTGCAAATAATTGCTTATATTTCAATAGCCAAGGCAAAAGTCTAGCGTAAAACCGACCGGGGGATTTAGTTGGACCTCTAAACACTTGTCTATGCCAACACACTCAAATTCTTTAAAAGGAGGGAAGGAATTTGACTTTACAGCGAGGACAAACTATTTACATTACCTGGCAGTCAAAGTAATACACAGAAAATTGGTGTGGTTTAGATTTTTTTCCGTCTGGAATGGGAAAATATATTAGTTTGGAATTAAGGCAGAACTCCTCCTCTTTGAAGATTAATGAGAAGAATGTTAAATCATATTGCCAGATTCAACTGAGTTGAGACGTTTTTTAAACATACAAATCCGTTATTTTATTCAGGAACAGCCTGATGAGTCTGAAATACCTCGGAGAACTTTGACATGAACGTACATGAAATGCATCTTCACACTGCACACACTGTGCACAGCATCCCGAAGTTGAATATAGCACTCGAGACTAGAGAAGAAATAATGCAGAGAAATGAATAATTACAAACAAAACAAGTCTGATTTGAAGGAAGGTGATTTATTAGTTGGCTGAGCTGGCCAGCAGATGTATTTCACTAGGCTAGCCCCCTTTATACATAATTACCTCAAGGCCAGTCGTCCGCAGCTAAAATTAACAAGCTCTGCCAAAGCAGAGGTATGGAAGCATGATGAAGCAGCTCCTTTCTCCCTCTCTCTCTCTGCCTCTTCCCCTCTCTCTCTCTCTCTCTCTCTCTGCAACTTCCTCTTTCTCTCTGCCTCTTCCCCTCTCTCTCTCTCTGCATCTTCCTCTCTCTCTCTGCGTCTTCCTCTCTCTCTCTCTCTCTCTCTCTACCTCTTCCTCTCTCTCTCTATACCTCTTCCTCTCCCTCTCTATAACACACAGTACCCAGTGTGGTACATCTAGTTGTGTTTCTGCTGTTTTGGTAGTCATGAAAGAATGTGATAGGCCAGTTTAATCCGAATATAGTTTGGAGGGGACATTCATCAAGCAGAAACAACAACAAGCATTCAGGTTTCTTCTTGCGTTGAACCTCTTAGTACGCAAGTATAACATAACGAGATGGAAAATGGGTGTAAGTGTTTCATGGCTATAAAACTTTGAATCCTCTTATTGTGAAAAGCTGCACTATGGGGCCTGTGATCTTTCCCTTTTACAAGAGCTGCAAAAAAATCCTTGGGGCTACCTATACAGATATTGTTTTGATGCACAGGAGTGCTTCTGCAGACACAGGAATGTATAGAGGATTGTTATGCTTTTCCTCCATCAAAACACTTTTCGACACTTCAAGTATATACTATTCGATGCTATAAAAAAAAAAGGACAACACAAAAGATATGTGTTGTCACATATTTTTCACCATTCACGATCATCACAGACCTCCCTCCCCCGGTCCCTGCTCGCTTGTTCTGCTGCCAAACCCGCGAAAATAACCCAACTTAATAACCTAGATCCCCGTTGTCACACACATCTGATGGCGTGATGCCAACGTATCAGGTTGCAACTGTCACCATGGCAGTGAACGAGCCCGATCAATTTCCAATAGATTAACCCACCATGGCACGCGGCACATCAGGGGGGTAGAGCGTTTAATATCCAGCAAGGCAATCCGAAGAGCGGGTTGGGGGTGACTCTCTGCTGGGGTTGTGGTATGACTACCTAGCTGGTTTATGAGGACTGACTTTAATGTCGGGAAACACAGACGCCACGCTTACTGGACTTCAATGAAAGGAACTGATAACAGAAGATGGCTGTAGGCTGCTAGAAAGCTAGCAGTCTGGTTCTGAGAAGGCATGGGGGGGAATTGAGAGAAAAAGTGAGCAGAAAAGGATAAATTCCAACCATGACAAATCAAGTTCATTCAAAGGTGGTACAATCTGCATGGGTACATTTACACCTTACAACGAGAAATTTGGGTTTCAATCAAACAAAACAATTCCCTTAATCTGTGTAACCTTTCCCATGCTCCACCACTCACACATCAACCAATACCACACTTCCACCAGACGATTAAATAATTATACACCATTCCTTGCCAAGGAATTAACCTGATGTACTTTGCATGATAAAAGTGCCCTTCCGTGCTACAGCACACCAAAACATCTCAATGCCAGTGAATGAAGATTTAATTACCCAGAAGTATAAAGGCAGTGGTTGGTATGTTTTGAATACAAATTGCATGTCTTTATGCTGTAATCCCAGATGTGTCGGACGACTTGAATAGAGGAAAGGGAATCTGCAACCACCGGGCAGTTGCTGAATTTAGCAAATTATACACTAGTTGATGGGTTTGATACACTGAAGAGAAAAAACCCAAAGTAGGAGCTTATAGGCGGTTTACTGCTCTCTCACTGTGTTGGATTGGAGGGATTTAAAATGGTATATAGAATGTAATATCATCACTTAGGTGAAGGAGAGGTATGCAGCTCAGTATTTGCATATTTTCATCAAAGGGCTTGGGCTTGCTAGTTTGGTATCAAAGATAGATTGAAAGACATGAATGTATGTTAGACACACACATGTATTATGCAAAAATAAAATGTTCAGGTCCACAGGGAGCTCTGAGCACAGCAGTGTGTTGAAATCCATCCCGCTTATGGTGGTTTCTAGATTTGATTTTTATGTGAAAATGTGTACCCCATGAATTTTCCTCCTTGTGAGACATAATGGCATTTCTTTGGTCTTTAAACAATTCATAATAGATTAATAATTAAATCAAAAATAAGCCCAAATATACTAAACTTTTAAAATACCATCCAAACTTTCAAAAGAACAACTACCTGAACCAAGTGTGAACCTACCTCCAGGGAAGAGCTGGTTCCGGGCATTGATTTCCTACTATTTCCTTCTCAGTGCGTGTGCGTGTGCGTGCGTGTGCGTGCGTGCGTGCGTGCGTGCGTGCGTGCGTGCGTGTGCGTGTGCGTGTGCGTGCGTGCGTGCGTGCGTGCGTGCGTGCGTGCGTGTGTTATGTAGACGAAATGTTAAAAAGTTGTAGGCAAAATAGAAAAAGTAAGTCTATCAGTGTGTGTGTGTGTGTGTGTGTTTGTGTGTGATATCGACAAAAAAAAAGTATATATATATATATATATATATATATATATATATATATATAGTGTAAATAGAGTATATATATATGTGTGTAAATAGTTGTGTGCTTGTGTGTGTCCAAAAGTGGGTCTCTCTCTGTTTGAGTGATGATGTGGTGTGGCTGTAAAACCAAACAATTAAAGTGTGCACATGTTAGAAGCCCGCACACCATTAAAGCATGCACGCATGCACATCTGTGCGCATGCGTGTGTGTGTGTTTGTCTGCGCCTGTTTGTCCGTGGATGCATGCTTGTAGTTTGTGTGTGTCTCAGAGGGGTCTACAGAGTGTGTTGACAGCATACATGGACTCTGAGGTAATTGGAGGAGGCCGTCTGAAAAAGAGACGCCCTCACAGCCCCGGGGGACAGAGTGACGGACACTAAGGCAGCAGATTGGATGAAAAAGTCTCAGCTAGGTCCTTCACTAAGGGAAACACCTGGGCACCTTCACTAATACCATTAGTTTCTACTGCAGCTGAACACTGGTCTGCGTGTGTGTGTTTGCATGTTTGTGTGTGAGCGCGTTTTTTTAACAAAGTGTGAATGAGCACACAAATGTGTGAATTCTCATGCATGTATTTTAGTGTGTGTATAAAGGTGTGTGTGTTCACCATTAGTTCTAACAGAGTAGGTGTGAATGTGCGCAAAACTGTGAGAAAGCACATATGTGTTTCAACACTTATATACGCGAATGTGTGTGTTTGTGTGTCACGATTGTGTGTGTGCGCGAGTGTCTCGTTCGACAAAGCTTGTATGGATTGAGTGGGTGTGTGCTTCAGTGTGTTCAAGAATGAAAGTGAAGTCGATAAAGCTGTCTCTATGCAAACAATGGCGAAGTCTAGAATTCTCCTTCAACAAAAATAAACCCTTATGCCAACACTAGGAGAGTGGCTATGCCTAACGCCCACTAGACTAGACTATGAACTGCTTTCTTTGTGCTTTGCACCTCAGCTTTTAAGAAAGGAAGAGACGTCAGAGTTTGGATGGTCTGTAATATGCGCCTCTCACACATCGTGTCGGCGAGGCCCCAGATCGCACAAACTATGTCTCGGTTATGCAAGATTGGCCCATTTGAAATAGATTAATGCCCTCAACTCTGTACGTTTTTGCAATGTAGGCTCTTTCTTTGTGGCATGAGAGGGTGGTCTCAATGATCTTTGGCTTCAATATCTTTCGCTTGCCGTTTCACATAGCACATAGGCCATGAATTGAACACGTCTGTTGTCAGAGATAATACAGGGAGGCAGTGGCTCAGGAAGAAGAGCGGATTGACTCGTAACCGGAAGGATTGCTAGTTCGATGACCGGCGCTTCCTAGCTGCTCCAAGAGTGTCGAGGTGTCCCTGCGCAAGAAACCTCACCCTAACTGCTCCCGATGAGCTGGCTGTCGTCTTGCATGGTTTACTGCGCCGTCGGGATGTGAATGTGTGAATGAATGGGTGTAAGTCGCTTCGACAAAAGCTCAACGTCAATTAGTTAATAATTTGATGGTACTCTATGAAAGCTTAGTTCCCGTCCTAGTCTATTTGAACCAGATTGGATAATGCACATAGCACAAAATACACTGTGCAATTTAGATAAGCTCATTTGCGAGGATTACAATGTTTTGTTTCGGTAAAGTTCAAAATAATAAACCATATAAAAATAAACAATGAATGAACCCCTATGGTGTTCCTATTTTGAAAGATGAAACCAAGTCACTTTCATTTACATATTTGCTCATTATTTTCACCCCTTTTGAAATGAGAGTCAAATACAACAACCACTTGACTATTGCTGAGTCCTGTATAAGTGTCTGTTTATTTTTGTATTAAAAATACTCACGGCCAATTATCTTGCTTTCATGGACAGGACAGTCGAGAGACAGTAAAGTGGGAGGGGAGAGGGAATAATACCTAGCCAATGACCGCTGGAATCAAACCAGGTTCGCTGCGAGGAGCCTACGTCGGTGATGAACTCACAGGGAGAGCCACCAATCCACGCTGCCAAGGTCAATCTGTTGCTAAATCAATATAAAGCTCATTACATGCAGGGGTTTGTAGTCAAGTTACAGGACAATCGTGAATCACCGCCGACACGTGGTGGAGAACGGAGCCCTGCCAGCGCGCTATAGGGGTTCAGTATTTGGGTGGCTGGTTGTGTTCACCACGTGCTGTGTGGATGACCGATCTCTTTCATCATACGTGGCTCCTATTTATGTATTTTTGGTCCATGTTGACATGTGTGATTCATGTCCACCTGCTTCTCTTTTAACCCGTTGAGACCTGCCTGGTTTATCCCCATCCATCAGTTTGGACCAACATGTATAAATGTTCCTGTACCCCTGGTCAAACATAAATCACATTACATCCTAGGCTTTTCTCCCTCTTGAGCGGGGAGTTTTAGTGTGGGTGTGAGTCACTGAATAGGTCGGGGAAAGCAAGGTTAGCATATGATTTGGCCTAATGCTTTTAGCTGAGGCCCCACAAAGGGCTCAGAAAATGATAAAAAGCTAAAGTACTGACGATGTGGGGTATTTAAAATATGTTTTTTAACTTGGCCGCCAGCCACACAGAGCCGGCAGGTTTATTTTGTATTTTTTTTGCTGTCAGAGATCAAGGTTCACTGTTGAAAAAGAATATCACGTTCCCATGAAATAGTGTTTCCCAAAAGGTTTTTGGTGGCCGATTCCCCAGAGGCGGTGACAAATAAGTAGAGAGAGGGAGAATGCTTTGACTGAATCTTCATTCAATATTCTTTTTTTTTTTGTCAAGGTCAAAAGTAAGAAGCAAAATCAGGATGAAACTGAAAAAGCAGTTTACATTAAAAAATCCGGCAGCTCCTCTTCCTCTCCGCCGATTGAAAGGGCCCTTGCAAAGGTTTCCGGCGGTGAGGGACTGAAAAAGTTTGGGTCCACTGTCTGCAGGGCCTTTAATGGCAAGCATTCTTGAGAGCCAAATGACTGTGACCCCCAGCTGCCCTTATACTAAACCTCCCTGTGTCTGTATTCACGGTTAGAGCCTTTGAGGAAGAGCCTCTTCAAATTGTAAGCACTGTAATGATTTCCACATCCAAAAGGACATTTGTGAGGGCCAATTAGTGCCTGTTACCAAACACTGAAAACCGTCGCCATATAATGAGGACGGGAAGATTGGTCATTAATACAATCAGGCAACTTCCTTTAACGGTAGGCCATAATAATTATTTATTTCATTAATTATTGAAGGAAAATGAGTGCTGTGTGTGTGTGTGTGTTGAAACAGATCCACAGAAAAAACGGAAAACAAAAAAGCAAGGGCGTAAACATCCATAGATCATTGTCCTCCTCGCAACTGCTGTCCCTGGAAGGTAAACGTTTGCTCAAACAGCGCAGTGTGCCCTGGTGCAGTGCAGAATAGACTCTAGCGTCAGCGAGCCTTTACATCACACACTGGGTGTTTTCATATGTTAAACAATGCATTTCATCATGTTTCCCCACTGCTGTGTCCGTGTGCTCCTGTGCACAACCCTCTGAGCCGGAGTGAGTTGCAGACCTTGCATTTTATCTCAACAGTATCACTGCATGGTAACGTTCATATCCAGGCTTTAGCCTTTCATTCAAAGCAGGAAAGACAAGATACATGTCATGAAGGAGCTGCTAAGTGGTTAGTACCAGCCAGTAAGCAGCTGACATTTACATTGTCCGTGAGAAGCGTGTAGCCGTCCTCCACTGTTGAGGTGGGAATCACAGGTCCAGACGGGCCCACCTTCCACGGTGGCCCCCGACTAATGTGATCAGAACTCACACTAATCTGACCTGTCCCTCATCCCGGGCCCCATGGCTGAGTGCCGGAGGCCGGAGCGACAGGTGTAACCGGGGTGGGGGGGCGTGGCCACGTATGCTAATGGGAATGATTCAGAGCCTCCTGCAGTGTCTCGAGATGGTTAGTGCACGCCGGGACGAGGTATTGTTTTCAGTATTTAAGCCAATAACACCGCGGTTATCCGGAAGCCTTTGTGTTCATTCAGTCTGCTAGGCCCCACATCATGACCTTGAGTCCTTTAATTAGACATCAACCTTCCTTTGCCAGCCTTCGGAATTATTATTCAATATTAAAACGTATTAGTGTTGTGAAAAACGAAACGGCAAGAGAAACAACAAGCCTTTTCACTTTAATGAATATCGACCCATTTGCCGCTCTGTGCATCTTTTATCTTGTGTGTGTGCGCTTGTGCGCGCGTGCGTTTGTGATGCTCTTAATGGTTCTATTTATCCCTAGGAGGATGTGGCTTCACCGCAGACGCCACGCGGCCGCCTCCAGCATACTAAGATCCAGCCTCCGTTATACCCCCCCCCTTCTTCGTCCCCTCCATCATCTTCAGCATCATCATCCTTCATCATTCTGCCCTCTTTTTCCACTCTTGCCTCGCCTCCTCTTCCCCTCTCACCGGCCTCACCCTGATCCTATCATCGCCAGGCCTTTATGTACAAGTAATGTCATCATCGTCTCATCGCGCAAACATTGCACTTTAAAAAAAGAATACTCACTCAATGGCAAAAATAATATTCATTGACATACATTGATGACAATGACATTGACTCTGAATCACAATGTTATCTTGTATGATTTATAATGTTGTTTGTGTTTGTGATGTTGTGAATATCGAAGACAATAACAGTAATTATTGATGATGTGGCTGTTGTGCCAATTATGTAGAGTGTATGTCTTTTGTTTTAATATCTTAATATACACTGGCTCTCATACCAGATCTTAAGCATACAATAACGGGAAACAATTGCCTTAATTCATTCAGTTTTGTATTACCCTGCAGTAACCTCTTGTTCCATTCATTCTAATCAACCATATATCTCCATATCGATTAACATAGCTGACATGTTCACCACAACTAATAATAAAACCTTTTCACTTATCTGCAATCGAATCTGTGACACCGGTGATCCGTCGCAAATCCGTAGTCCAGGGCAGCTAGTCATGTGTAAACACTGCTAAAAGGCCCGCTGACATGCATAATTAAATGGTGATGCTTATTTGTTGCGTTGCTGAGGCAGGCAAAAAGGGGCTTAAGTATTAAAGGCCCGGTGAAGACCACAGTGGGATAGCGCCTATCCTTAATGGATGGCCTTGTGTTATTTATAGACCAAGCATGAAGGGAAGGTGAGATTGATGGTAAAAAAAAAAAGACGTCGAAAGAGAAAGAATATGGTGAGATCATGCATCCTCCAGCTCCTCCTGATCATCTCACGACCGATTTCGAAAGAACACATTTTGAAAGAGGTAAGCGGCTCTATGTAGTGGCTCTATTCAGCTGATGATAACAAGCTGTGCTTTTTTGGGTTTTAACATAGAAGTGTTCTTCCGAGCAAGGATACAATGTGAAATTTTCCCAGGATCTAATTTTGATGCTCATTCGATAATAAAAGCTAGTGTGTGTGTGTGTGTGTGTGTGTGTGTGTGTGTGTGTGTGTGTGTGTGTGTGTGTGTGTGTGTGTGTGTGTGTGTGTGTGTGTGTGTGTGTGTGTTTGTGTGTGTCTAAACTTAACAAAAGCTCATACAGTCTCAATCAAGACCCTATTCTTGTAGTGCTCCATTGCTGATACTCCAACATATAAACTCCATCCCTGAGATTGTAGTAGTAAGCATGGAACAATAGAGTTAGCTCTTTTGGGTATCGCCAAAAACAGGAAAACGTTCCTCTGTGTATGAACGCCTATGTGTTGTCAATCGGCCGCAATCCCCTGAGCAAAACGTCACAAGATCCACTGCCTCAAAAGTGTTGAAAGCAGGAAAATAAGAGAGAACAGGACACCGCAGCACACAGAGCCACATTCTTCTAAACGCCTGAAAAGCCAAGAGAGCTCTTATGCAGTGACATGAGCTGATGTGAATATATATCCCCTAAACACACCTCACTATAACTTCTGACTCCTTCATGCTTCCTCCCCTCCAGTGTGCTGCCAGTCAGCTAGCTCATTAGCCCGGGTTTGAAGCCTCTAACAAGCTCAGCCACCGGGGAGGGGCGTGACAATGTGTGCACACATGGTGAATTGTTTATGTTCAAAACATTGCAATGGGGGACGGCGTGGGTGGGCGTAGAGACGTGCTGCGCCATGTGTTCAGAGCAGACACATGTCTAATGTCACCACATGAACCCCGGTTTAAATCTCAATAGAGGATAACATAAGGGTTCGACACTGCCGCCGCCCCCCATGGCCTGAGGCATGTGTCTCTGTTCCCCCTCTAGACACTGGTACCAACCTGTCTAAGCTTTCAGTGTTGTTGGGAAAAGCCAAGGGATGGGAAGCGAGGGGAGACAGTAAAAATAGCCTATAGCTATCTGCAGAATTAAGTGAATATCAATCAGGATATTATTTCCATACTGACCGCTTGGCGAGATGCGATAGGCTGGTCTGATAAGAGAGCGCTTGCTGCGTGCTTGATTGATGGGGTGTGTAATTGCGGTCTGAAATGCAATCGGCGAACTGTTGATAAGGAAATTTGCAACAGTTGGCAGAATTGAAAAAGGCAACAACCCTAGCCATTAATCCAAAGCATTAAATTGAATACTACTTTGCCTAAATCCTCCTTCCCCCTTGTCCAATCTCAACAGTCCTCAAAGTGTGCACGGAATGAGAAAGTATGACCATAACATTAGTATATATTGTATTATTTTTAAGGGTGCAGTGTGTACAATATGGTTGCATCTTGCGGGGCGGAATTGGCAGATATGCAATATAATATTCATAAATATGATTTAAATAGTGTACAGTCCTTTGAAAATAAGAGTTGTTGTGGTTTATCTTAGATGCGCCCTTTATATCTACACAGTGCTATACCACGGAGCCCGCAGATTCTGACCGCCCGGTTCCTCCAGTAGCCCAGGAGGGCTACTATTTCAAAAAAGGATTTTACATGCCTGGAATTTGTAATCATAATCGCTATCTTACTTGTAAGTTATGACTTATAGCTTTACAGACTAAAACAGCCTAAAACAATCACATACAAATGTATACATCTATCAAGGAACCTCATCCCGTGACACTTGGCTACTCGATGCGGTCGTAGGCGATGGCATCGTTTTGAAGTATCTTCTGGCCCCCGAGGGGCCCGTACAGGTCCCCGTAGCTCCTCCTCGGTCGTTGGACAGGGAGGGATCAGGAGTGGGTATTCAGTCGGTTCCAACATGCAACCTCCCCTCGAAGGTGCTTTCAGCAACCTAACTTAATTTACAACCTAAAGATTGCATTGTTCACAGCATTCATCAAACAACAGCCCCCATGTTTATTCCTCCACGGCATTTTGTGCTGACGATGAGGGAAGCTCAGATGCTAGCGGCTCTATTCAGCCGATGATTACAAGCTGCGCTTTTATTTTTCTTGGGTTTTTAACATAGATGTTCTCTTCCGACCAAGCAGAACAGGACACAATGCTGGCAAAGGAACCTGTCTTCATAGCACAAGTCCCACCTCCTCTATGACCGCCCACCTCCACCACTATCCCCCCGTCTCCTCACTGGACTCCCACCTCCTCTATTGTGTCCCAGCTCCTCTAACTCCCGCCTCTCCTCCAAACGCCTCTCTTGACGTCCTGCCATGACTCCTCCTCTTTCTCAGATCACCACCCCTACTTCTGTCTTGACTCCTCCTCCTCCTCCTCCTCCTCCTCCCACCACCTCCACGGCGTCCCATCTCCTACCCGCCATCATCTAAGCCGCCAAATCAAAACTTCACGGTTCCCTCCGGCAGTGACCTGTATATCTGTTAATAAACTCAACTCCCGGGTCAAATAACGTGGCAAAAAAATAACACACACTCATTTCATTTAAAAGTAAGAATATATGTGTGTTGGGTTGTGTGTCTGCAAGCGTGTGTGTGTGTGTGTGTGTGTGTGTGTGTGTGTGTGTGTGTGTGTGTGTGTGTGTGTGTGTGTGTGTGTGTGTGTGTGTGTGTGTGTGTGTGTGTGTGTGTGTGTGTGTACACCGTGGCACAGTTCTCCCAACACCCCGTCACTTCACAGTCATTCCTAGCTTCCGCCCGTTATCCAATAACTCTGAATGTCTGGGGAGGGGGAAGGAGGGGGGGGGGGAGGGAAGGCGAGCGGCGCTGTATTAGAGAGTCGACGGAGACAATGTGAGCGAGAGCAAAAAAACAAGGAGGGTAATGAAAGAGGAGGCAGAAGGGGAGAGGGGAGAGGGACACTCCCAGATGGCAGCCGAACGGAGGCCGCGTCTTGTCGTCTATCATTTGAAGAGCTCACTCCTTCGCTGGTCGGGGCAACAACACAACTTAATAGTCTGTGTGTACTGGGCGCACACACACACACAGACCTTGTCCTGAGTGTGGTTGGTGTGCACGTGGAGAGAGAGAGAGAGAGAGAGAGAGAGAGAGAGAGAGAGAGAGAGAGAGAGAGAGAGAGAGAGAGAGAGAGAGAGAGAGAGAGAGAGAGAGAGAGAGAGAGAGAGAGAGAGAGAGAGAGAGAGAGAGAGAGAGAGAGATGTAAAGCACTCACTGAAAACTGAATGCAAAAACACAATGCAATATAATCATTATCACGTTATCATCCCACAGCACGATAGCATTATGCAACTTATTGTTTTAAACTTACTGGCAGCACTACAGTAATGTAGCCTACTGCATATGTTCAGACACATCCCGGTATATTAATGACACGAACTGTGCACAAAAGAACACTGCAGTATGAGTAACTGCTATTATTTGGCAACTAAACCAAGCAGAAGAGAAATAAAGAATACTGACACAAGCCAACACAGGGTCATTAAAACATGGAATGGCCTTATGTGCCTTGAGCCTTCGTGGACAAGGAAAAACAGCTGTACGGCTGTCCATAGCAATGTGTTACACAAGATAGCTACATTTATTATTAGCAAGACTTTGAGGACCAAAGGGAAATCCATGGAGGCTTGAAACGCACGTGACTAGTTATTCTTTAGACCATTACGTGCAGGCAAAGGGCCAAAACTGTATGCATCCCCTTACATTGGCTTACCTTGAATTAGAGTGTTTGTTCACAAGTAAACGCTTTTCTGCGGTTCGTTCAGGTCAATTTCATTTCATATATTCGTATTCATGGAGTTTGAAACACTCAGTAGTCACTGAGGTGTCAGTAATAGCAGGTCCTCGTTACTACTTCAATCTCTTAAAAGCCGCTGAATGGGCTTTCACTACAGTTTTTTTCACTTCTTACTTAGCAGGTCACATCTCAGCTAGTTTTCTGCATCAAAAAAAGGATATCGGTGCGACCCGACGTTAAATAATGTTGCTCAGACCTTCCAACCGCTACCTAAAGCCCATGACATGACATCCTTCTGTTCTGGAAGGCCTACACTTTTTAAGGACACCTCACAGTAAGTTTTGACGGTTACGTTTAGCTAGCGGGTTCAAATTAACATCCATCCCCATATTGCATTTAAGCCTTTAACCGACTGCAATGCTCAGTCTCTCTCGCACATAAAAGCAAACAAACCAAGGGTAGAACCACGCGAGCAATGCATTGCTATCTGTATTGTCACATATGCCCATGGTCCTTATTCTCCATGACGCCTGCGTGCATTAGATAACCCAGGGCGCCATTACCTGCCTGTCTGAGCATACTGCCACCCCCCAAACAATGGCTGACATTCTGCCCTTTTATTGTTTGAATTGTTATCGAGTAGTTACGAGACAAAAGCCCGATCTGTCACTGCAGCAAAGTATCGACAGGGGGGGCAGGGTGCGGGGGGGGGTTGTTAAGTAGCCGTAAATGACATCCCTTGAATGTAATGTATGTGATTAAAGTTTATTTCCTCTATCATCCTCGCTATTGTGATGCTAATTTGAACGCCGCCAGTAATTTCCATTTTAAAAGTACATAAGGCCGACGTGATTATCCTAGTTTTTATTGTGACATCTGCTTAAACCAACAGCTATTTGTTGCTGAGCATGTTTACCCTGCTCTGCTGTCGCTCAGCAGCACAGAGGTTTGAGGGAGAACTATGGCGCCGGAGAAATCTCACGAGTGGATCTTTGTGTGACTTGTTTTGAGTGGCCCTTTTGACAGCCGGGAAAGTCTACCGCACCAATGGTAAACTTTTATACGCTGAAGGCTAGACAGAACCTAAGAAAATTAAATCAGCCTTGGTTTAGCTTTAGGTGAATTTCCGAAGTTACCTGAAGCAGTGTCCTTACAGCTTCACAGCAACGCCACAAAAACAACAATCCACAAACAACACGTTGGATTTGTCTAAAGTTTCAAACTAACTCAGCAGATGCCAGAGTGCCCGTTGACCACCAACCACACAGTTTTGGCTCCCTGGCTTAAGCCGACATCGGACTTCATTGTCCTGAACGTAAGCGTTGAAGCGTGTCCCATAAAACCCCCATTAAAGATGCATGAGGGAGGCTGTGAACATGCTGCCGCGTGAGCTAAATGTTCACTGAGCATCAGGCAGGTATGGCTGCATGAGGCGGAGGAGGAGGAGAGTGCGGACAGACCACATAGTCATAGGACAGCCCTTTTCTCCTCCAATACACAGCCTATGACCTAATTGCCAGCTTACATCGGCCAGCCATGTATACCTTAGGCACTACACAGCCACACTGGGACAATTGCCTGCGTTGCTGTGTTGTTGACTGTCTTGTGGTATCAATAAAACAGGATTGGTATTGGCTCGGCAAAGGAGTGGGAAAGCTCTCTTTCTAGTCTCTCCACGGGAATGCGGCTACCGCTGTGCAGCGTTAGTGTGTTCGCATTTCCATATGCACATCCTAAAGTCTATTCTTGTGCATGCCACGTGCCTTCATAGGCGTTTGTGTGTGTATTTGTGTGTTAGTGTGAGTGTTTTTGTGCGCTAATCGCTAATGATGTGGTGCAAGGTTGATCTAGAAAGCCTGATGAGAGGAACGAGCTACAGTGCTATACGTTTAGGAAAAGGAGGCGCGTGCGTGCATCCATGCACGTGCGCTCAAGTGCGTGCGCGAGTCCATACGCGTGAGTGTGTGTATGTGTGTGTGTGAACCCTTTATGAACCAGCCCTTAACAGCAGCACTCATGAGAAACAAATGCATCATTCCAACACCATCCGCAATGCTAAAGAAACCACACAAATGCAATACAACTACAGTGAAGGGGGGGGGGGGATTCCCGGCAATGGAGGGGAACACAGGGCAGGGGATAGAAATACACAACATGCCAAGATGAATAAGTAAAAGGGAAGCACTCTCCTGAGGAAAGGGGGGAGCTAGTGTAAGGCAGGAGCTCATGTAGCACCTGTCCCACCGCTGGGCTGCTATTCCCAGTGGTTGCAAGGGGAGGGGGGGGGGGGGGTTCTTGAATGTGTATGATCTGCATTAACGTCGTCGTATTCCCCCCCTGAGACCATACACACTCTCTCATGAAGATATCCCCCGATGTATACGGAGGCTATGTTGCAGCACTATGAGATGAGGCAGTAGCTGGATTCAGTAATAAATAGAAATAATCAATCCAAAAACATGCAAGCACTCACACAAGAAACATATTCTTCTTTTTTTTTTTTAGGGCCTGGGTGGTCATTAGGGTGCAATTATTAGAGCAATGTACCCCCGTCATGATTAAAATGTCCAGCCGCAGTACAGAGGGAAGGGAGCCGGTGCCAAGCCATTCATCTGATCTGCTGCCGAAATATGAGCACACCGCGGGGGGGGGGGGGGGGGGGGGGCAAAGAGCAGAGAGGAGATGAGGTGGGTAGAGAGAACCGGTTTATAAACTCTGCATAAACTGTGCAAGCAGAGCGCTACCACCACCACCATCAACACCACCCACACCAGCAACGCCTCACACAGAGTCACGGGGGCCAGCAGTGTAAGGTAGGATGTCTCTCCCACCAGCCATTATTCCAGCCAATCACCCACACAAGAACACCTCGGCCTGTCTGCAGTCATCTCGCGATCTGGCCCCCCCCGTGCAGTCACTTCATTAAAACAAAACAAGTCCAATCTCCATTACTCCGTGACCTTTTTTCTGCTAAAGGGTTCATTCACAATCTGCCACGTCGCAAAACGGCTAAAGTCACCTTGTTACGATCCGACTTTAGGTGTTAAGTTACCTTTTTCCCAAAGTCCTTCATAATTGGATGGCAAATGTGCCTGTTCAAGGAGGGTCACTGTTAATATTTTCTAACCCCTTTCATCATAAATGGTTTGGCCGGATGCGAGTGAAGTGCTGAAGTGGATTTGCTGTCGTGTAAGCTAAGCAAAATCACACTCTCACAGTCCAGCCTGTTGGGTCTGATTGGTAATCACAACCTGCTATTGAAGTTTGGAAAGATAGATTGGGGTGTGTGTGTGTGTGTGTGTGTGTGTGTGTGTGTGTGTGTGTGTGTGTGTGTGTGTGTGTGTGTGTGTGTGTGTGTGTGTGTGTGTGTGTGTGTGTGTGTGTGTGTGTTTGTTCGTGTCTTTGTGTGGTGCATATGGTGTGTGTGTTTTATGTTGATTATGTTGTATACAGCAAAAGAAAAATACATCTGATTCAATTCAATCTTAAAATACGTATACCCCGGCCCTCACACAGAAAAGGCAATAAACAAATAAACTCAAGACTCCAACTGCTATGACCATTGGTGCAATATCCACTGAAACAACAACACACAGTGGTTTCGGTGAAACACTAGAGATTTACCAGTAAACTAACACGTATCCTATTTCATACTTCACCATGAAATACCATCACTGCAAATTATTCCAATCAGAGGAAACTCCCAGAATCTGGGGAGACAAAGCGCATAATGCCCACAGGCAAAATCTCTGTAATTGTGTAGTTTAGACTCATGCAATGCATACATGATTTGATTGGATTTTCCCACAACCATTCTCACACTAGACAAGACACGCAAACCATACACATGCAAAAGTAAACATAAACATGCTCTCATATTTATACAGAGAGAGACACACACATGACAACGTGTGTGTGTGTGTGTGTGTGTGTGTGTGTGTGTGTGTGTGTGTGTGTGTGTGTGTGTGTGTGTGTGTGTGTGTGTGTGTGTGTGTGTGTGTGTGTGTGTGTGTGTGTGTGTGTGTGTGTGCTACACAACATGGATGCTAACGTCTTATACATGCAGCACCTGTCAGCTGGTGTTATGGGACTGCCAAGGGCTTGTTTGTTTCTCTCTCTGTGTGTGTGTGTGTGTGTGTGTGTGTGTGTGTGTGTGTGTGTGTGTGTGTGTGTGTGTGTGTGTGTGTGTGTGTGTGTGTGTGTGTGTGTGTGTGTGTGTGTGTGTGTTTCGGGCTGCATATATTTTTTGTTGCATGAGGGTGTATTCTAGTATATCAATCAGTCTGTCTCATATTGGGCCTGACTACACCATCAACCATACTCTCTAACTCACTCCCGTTCTCCATCCTCCTCACTTTCGTCATCTTTCACCAATTGTCCTACCTCTCCTTGCGAAGTACCATTATCCATTGGACATTGGTTTCTCTCTCTGTCTGTTTCTCTCGCTCTCTCTCTCTCTCTCTCTCATATCCCACAGTGCACCTGTGACTGAAACAGAGAGAGTCTGTCTCTGCCTTCCCCTCATGCTCCAACCCCCTCAGGCCTCTGCTCCATCAGGAGGAGAGCAGGAAAATGAGGAGAGACACACACACACACACACACACACACACACACACACACACACACACACACACACACACACACACACACACACACACACACACACACACACACACACACACACACAGACAGACAGACAGACAGACAGACAGACAGACAGACAGACAGACAGACAGACGGACGAGCCTGGAATGACTACATGGTCTCCTGACAGTTGGAGCTTGACCAAACAATGAAATAAGGAGGCAGGCTAACCAATCCGCCTGATGGTTTTATCTGGCGTTCCAATCAACCCCTGTCCACATGAAACCAATTACAAACACTATTATCGCACTTTAACATGACATCGGAAACAGAGAAAACCATTGCAAATTTCCAATTTTTGCATGTAATTAGTTTTTTAGTTTATTAAAGAAAAATGTATAGGTGAATTTATTTGATTGGGCAGGTAATCGGAGGATTAAGAGTGTGGCGACAGAGCCATTGCAATATCAAGTAAGGTGAAAGCGGTAAATGATTCCATACAGCGCCCTGCAGAAACACGCTGTCAGGAGAATCAAGAGGCTCAGAGCGAGACCCCTGCTTGGCCCCTAAAATAAAGGTCCTAAATCCTCATCCTCAAAGTAAAGGGGACCTTTACTTTGAAAATACGTAGTTTCGAATGGTCATCTTATAATATATTTTTTGTTATATATTACACAATAAAAATGTGTGTGTGTGTGTGTGTGTGTGTGTGTGTGTGTGTGTGTGTGTGTGTGTGTGTGTGTGTGTGTGTGTGTGTGTGTGTGTGTGTGTGTGTGTGTGTGTGTGTGTGTGTGTGTGTGTGTGTGTGGAGGACCAGTGAATGTGTATATAGGAAACATCTTTATGATGATGTTGCCTTGTGTACATCATGATAATGCTGGTAAACACATTATTATTTGGATGAGCATTTTGCTGATGAGGGCATTTGTGCCTACAAAACATAAGAACTACATTTTACCACCAGTCATTACATCAGGAACCCTAATGACCCCTCCAGAGAAATGTTCTGCACATGATGGTTAGAAATAAACACTCAAACCATGTGTTTGCTTTGGTAAGGATCTCCCCAGAATAGCAACCGAAAAAAATGAACGACAGTATTGCTGAAAACGCGCAAACAAACAGGAGATTCACCGTATCTCCAGCTTATTATTTGTTTCCATTTTTCCTCAAACAAGTTGAGAGCAGTTGTCAGATATGCCTCTTATTGCGCTGTAATGCTGAGAGAAGGAGGCTGGCTGGCTACTGACAGCTCAACTGCTCTGTGTATTACACACACAGGAGTACCATGTCCTACATGCTTGTTTCGTTTTTGGATTATTATCAGGTATTTGGTTGCTCGGGTTTGTGCGCGCGTGCGTGCGTGTGTGTGCGTGCGTGTGTTTGTGTGCCTGTGTGCGTGCGTGCGTGCGTGTGTGTGTGTGCATGTGTGTGTGTCTTTGTGTGTTTGTGTGCGTGTGTGCATGTGTGTGTGTGTGTTTGTGTGCGTGTGTGCATGTGTGTGTGTGTGTGTGTTTGTGTGTGTGTTTGTGTGTGTATTTGTGGGCTATCCCCTCTGCTTGTGTGTCTGCTAATAGCTTAGTAGTGAGTCTATAAATGAGAAATACTACCGGCGTAAATTACAGACATTAAATCCATTTTATGTTTTAAGCTTGCTGCCCCCCGAAAAAGCAGAGGAATAGCGGGGACCTGCTCTCTCACTAATTGGAGTAAAACTGTGGACACATTTATTTATCAAAGTGTAGACTTTGGCCTTAAACCCGTATCAAGAGCTCATCCCGCCTGCTCATAGTGATCAATACTAATCAATCCACCCCCTGAGACCTGCATCACGAAACGATAAACTTATTACAAGATAACGGCTGGAGGAAAGTCCCCCGCACTAAGGCCCAAAAAAAAGACAAAAAAAATCGTGTTCACACTAAAATAACGACCTGCAGCTGCAGCACAAAGGATGTTCCAAAGAAAAAGGCAAACAGGGGGAGCTGGGGACGCAACTCTTCCAAAAGGTTACCAGCACTTTTCTCACTCAGTACCCGGGGAGGCGGGTGGGGGGGAGGCAACGGAGGTGCGGGGGGAGGGGGGACACTCACCCAGGCCGGGGGGGATCTCCGGGCACGGCGGCAGCGGCTTGGGCGAGGGCTTGACGCTGGGCAGCAGCTGCTCGCCGGCCGCCAGGTACCCGGCCAGCGTGGCGTTGGGCCGGGACAGGTTGTACAGGTAGAGGTGGGGGCCGCCCGCCGCCGCCACCGTGCCGCCGTTGTTGTTGGCGCCGGCGCCGCCGGAGCGGGAGCCGTTGCGGCCGTTGTTGAAGCGGCTGAAGAGGTCGAAGCGCTGCGTGTACACGTCGAAGTAGAGGATCATCATGATGAGGAAGTGGAGCAGGCAGAGCAGCAGCACGCCCTTGCAGATGCGCTCCAGGGTCCGGCCCAGCATCAGCCGGGCCATGGCCGCCGACGACGACGACGGCGACGGCCGCCGCCGATGGCCGCCCTCCGCCTGACGGCCGGCCACGATAGCGCTGGCGTGGGCGGGGCCCCCTGGCTACTGGCGCCCGGAGCTCATGCGCCCACTGCGCGCGGTCAGGCGGGCCGGCGGGCGGGCGGGGCTGCCTCGCTGGGGACTGGGACAGGGGGGGAGGGGGGGGGGGGGGTTCAGATGAGAGGCATTCGGTGGGCTTGGTCTGGACTACCTGGCTCCCGCGGAGGTCATGAGTCGCCGAGCGGAGGAGGCTTAGGAGGAGGAGGAGGAGGAGGAGGAGGAGGAGGAAGAGGAGGAGGAGGAGGTGGGCGTGGTGACGGGGGGGGCGGGGTTTGGAGTCTGGGTTGGCGTTGGATTTCTGCAGGGGCCCCAGGCTCCCCACATATCAAAGTGCTGGCATGCGGTGGGAGGTGGCGCGCTCCGGGAAGCTAGGGGGTGTGGGGTGATGAATGAGGCGGAGCTCTGACGTGATTGGGCGGATATCCTTAGCGGACGCGGTCATCTAGAAGGCCAACGTTATTGAGGTGAAAAATAATCAATCAGGGATAACTACTACAAAAATGGCACGGGTGCTTGTCCGGTCGATTCGTCACCAATGTTTGGAAATCCACCTCGGCCCACCGGAGCAGATCAGTTCACCTTTCTGACCAGGAAGGATCCTAAGAGTCCATGGACTAGAGAGCAACAGAGCCTGGAGACATCTGTCTGAGTGCGGACTGACAGACGTCCGCTGGAGAGGAACATGTGCAGGAGCAGGGTGTAAAGGACACCGGTGGAAGGGCGTCCGGTATCCGGTCTGGTTGACGTGTTTAGCCGTTTCCTTGGGCCGTGGAGCCGTCTCCTTGACGTGCGGTTACCAAGTTCTGTCAAAGAGTCGGAAGCTCGCCAACATACTCCCGAGGACAGAGGTAGTCCAAGCCGGATGTCCTCCACCGAAGAGAAGCGCGAAAGCCGAAGCCGTCACCTGGAAAACAAGAACGCTGTTAGATGTGCAAGTGAAAAACGATTCAAACGGTTAGACTTGTCAACCATCTAGGGGCCGAGGAGAAGGTGAGTCAGATGAACACCATTCAAAAACAATCTGCTGTGAATAACCGCATCGCATCAAATCCCCCAAATACATTATAAAAAGTAAAGCATTTCTGAGGCCAAATGCATCTTCCGCAAAGGATGCACTTCCCGGAAACAAACAGTGTTGAGTGCTGCTGCTCAGCGAAAATTGACACGCCAACTCAATTTTCCAGCCACACAGTTTTAAAAGCGTTTATGATGGAATGAGTTGGCCACTGGGAATACACAAACGGGTGAGCACGCACCAGAGAGGAAAAGAGAGAGACAATAACAGAACTAGGGAGGGGGGGGAACAGAGGAGCGGACGGTTGAGTGGCTGGGTGTTTTATCACCTCAAAGGTAATATCCTCTCGGTTGAAAAGTTTTCCAATTAATTGGTGGATTGGGACGTTATCAAATGGGAAAACAAGCCAAAGCCCTAATGCATTTTGCAATTGTACAGCCTATTACTGGTTTTTAGTTTTTCCACAAATGACTAATTCCACCTCCAACAAGGAGATAGCTGCCGGTGACAAGATACCAGACAACCAGTGTAATTAGACTTCATTCCAATAGCAATTGGGTCAGAGAAAAGGAGGCTTCAGTTTGATGCGTAACGGTTTAAACCAAACATTGACATGGAGAACCCGCCCTGCTTTTCACATTTACATTATTCATATTGAGAACGGCTCTCTTTGTAAGGATGCTGAATCCTTAAGACCCAGTTTGCTGAAGCACAATCTTCTGCAGTTCAAGTTCAAGAGAAGGTTCCGCCATAGATGGCAGAGCAGCATATCTAATGTTATGCACTTCAGTGTGCTTTTGTAGCCCCTTATCACACAAAACCACCCCCTAGCCGGCGTACACACCACACACTCCTGCGTTCATACAAACACACACACATACACAAACACACGCGAGCTGGCAAACACACACATGCATACTCGTTGGACAACTGATACACACACTCAAACACACAACACAAAAATGGGCTGATAAACACAACGCACACACAAACAAACACACAACACAAAAATGGGCCGATAAACACAACGCACACACACACACACACACACACACACACACACACACACACACACACACACACACACACACACACACACACAAACACACTCACCTTTAAGGCTTAAATCAGTCACACTCACTTACACAGACAGAACGTCAAAGGGACAGCCTTGGCTCGAGTCTGCTTCAGCAGTACCACTCAGTGACCAGCTGCTAGCCCGGGGCATCTGACAGGATATCCTAGTGTATGAGAGCAGCGCAAGGCCTGGCTGGAGACATACTGTTTCCTGATCCCGTCCTCCCTTGGTAGGTAAGTGTCTACAGACAAACAGGCACGAGAGATGCACCCTAATCCCAGAACGCTCCAGTTGAACTTATCAGAGAAAGCCGTGGTGGTTGTATCCGTAGAGAGGTTTCGGAGAATGAGGAGTACGCTATGAAAACACTAAACTCCCTGCCAGCCTTTTATAGGCTGACATTCTGCTCAACTGACTTCATCCAAAGGGGATAAACATAAAACCACTGCAGGCTTCGGTCTTTCATTTCCTAGTGTTCAAAAAGGACCGTTGACCTAAAACATCAGGACCTAAAAAAAGATCAGAGCAATGGTTTATTCCACGTGCACTCTAGTTCCCCCCCCCCTCCCTATCTCTCCCCTTCTCGTGGTTTACTTTCAACGATCTCGGGAGGGCAGTTGAGAACGACGGTACACACACAAACACAAACACACACACACACACAGATGCTCAGGCAAATTCACTTCCAAGTCGAGATGCAAACACTTCCCAGGGAGACCAAGGGAAGGAGAGAAACGTGTCTGAGGACTCACCAAGCGGAGATGAAAAGACAGGACAGGCAGATAACTCCCGTCCAGATAGGGATTACCGTTTGATCGTTTGCATTTATTGAAGCGTATGCCGTAATATCCTCGTTTATATAAAGCCGCAATACGCTGCAACGGCCCTCTGGGGGCCGATGTCTTTACAACGTCGCGCTGGTCGGTGAAATTATGAGACCTGCGTTCAAAGTGGATTTTTCCAACTGTCCGCTTCAATTACCATTATGGGGCTCAGTGCTCGAAGGTGAATGCTTAGGCACACTCACTGCTGGACAATGGCGGCGTTCCGAGCAATCACCTCAAAGAGGAGCGAAGCCCCCTCGACTGCCGCGGCTCTAGCTCTGACTATGATCATCATCTGCATCGGTCTCGTCTCCATCAGCGTTATCGTCTTTACTATTAGTGTCATCATCATCGCCGCCGCCGCCGCTGCTATCATTCCCCAAACTGCGAGAACATAAATGGTGATGAATGATTGGGGTGGAGGTGATTGTGGCTGTTCGGGGTGGTCTATATAAGACTTCGCTCAGACCCAACCCAGAGTTTGCTCTGTGCTTTTCCCAAAGCCGTTGGTGATGAAATGTGGGTCTGTTAATAGGCTATACTTCATTATCTGTGACACAAGTCCTTCGGCTTGTTTCTTTTTTTTCTTGTCCAGCGACCAAAGCCATAAAAGACTTCCTAGATGGATAATTAATAGCAACTGAAAGGAGGTCAGTCACACGTGAATAATTCGCAAAACATGCAGACACAGAATAGGTTTTGGAATAATACCATGGGGAGGATTAGGTTATCTTGGAAATTCTGGTCCACCCTGTGAGAAATGGATGCGGTATGGACTAGTAACCATCTATGGCAGTACATCATCACCTGAATGCTGGAGGATCAATGCATGTGTGAACTGAGAGTCTTGAGGATATATCAAGCACATTATTGTTAGTGATGAATACATGAATATAGGCCAAAGTTTCAGTTTTCAGTTCAAGAAATGAAGACTAGTATTATGTAAATGGAGAAAACTCCATGTTGACTGCCGAATAAATGTCACCCTGTGAATATGTCGTTCGTGCATTCTTTGTAAATGAGCGGCATGTCCGTGTTCATAATTAGTTGACAGACTCTTTGTTTATTTAAAGTCATGTTATATCTTCGTTTGACAGGCCACACGCCTGCTTATTCATTATGTTAAATACTATAAGGATATTCAGGGCAGCCGGGCGGGCAGGCGCACACACACACACACACACACACACACACACACACACACACACACACACACACACACACACACACACACACACACACACACACACACACACACACACACACACACACAGAAAGTGCCTTCCGTTGTACAAGATGGAGAATTTGGGTGAACTCTTTGTGTTTCCAGTAGCTCCTGGATGCTGACATCTTTGTGCAGCACCTATGTTGAAAATAGGCTGGTGCAACTCAACAGCTGAGAAAGTGTTTAGCACTATACGAGAACACATCCCCACCAAGCACTGCCTTTCAGTGAAGGGTGCAGGAATCACAAGTGGGCAGCATCCTATGTCATGCACTGAAATGTGGGCAGATTCAGGCCAGATATACACGATGGATTTCTCTATCGCAAATGTGTATGATTAATTATGGATACAAATGCAATGAAAAATATTCTATGGAAATAGGTATGGATGAATGTGTATGGCTAATTGTGTCGAAAATATCTATGGATAAATATGTATGTCTAAATATATATTAATAAGTATGCAAGGATAAATGATTAAATATGTGCTGTGTAATGGATTGCGGTTGAGAAGCCATCAAAAGCCCTGCAGACGTCTGGATGTCAGCACCCTGCAGTGACACCTCACCGTCCCAAATCCCAGAACACTTTTAGAGGAACCCGTTCTCAATACGCTCGGGTTCACATGAGTTTCTGCTGGCTGCAATGCTACGAAGATTGCAGACTGTTTTCTTTTCTTTTGTAAAAGAACTCTGGAAGTACTATTCATCACTGAACGTTTTGTGTTGGTCCTAGCAGGCCTAGGCAGGAGCCAGGATCAAGGCCACATTGCAATAAAAAGTCTTTGTTCATTAGCTGCTTGGTGGTCTTCAGACTCACAATGACAGAAACAGACTCACTGACTGAACCAATAACTCTCGCCTCACATTTCACCTCCACTAATCTGCATGTTTTTTTCAAGTAATCAATGTTTTATCTATCGATTTCTTGAGCAAAAACGTATAATAGATGATACAAAGAGGTATGGGTGCTCTTTGTTGCTTAAAATAAAATATTGGCTCATATCATAATCATCATCATCTATTGAAAACGTGGTGTTCCATTTTCTTTGGATTGCATTCATACTATGAACCAGTTTATTTGACATTAACATTTCATTAAAGTCAGGGGGGAAGAGAGAGCGAGCAAGAGAGAGCGAGCAAGAGAGAGCGAGCAAGAGAGAGCGAGCAAGAGAGAGCGAGCAAGAGAGAGCGAGCAAGAGAGAGCGAGCAAGAGAGAGCGAGCAAGAGAGCGGGAGCGGGAGCAAGAGAGCGAGAGAGAGAGAGCATAGACAGACACTCCAAATTAACTACCATCTAAGCTAGGGTAACATCTGTATCTTAAAATGTTCATTGGTTGCCAGATGGATGTAACACTAGTCGTTTGTGCGATTACATTATTTATCAGGGTTGTGGCAAATCATATGCTGGGAAGAGAGGTATCTGACACTGACATGGAAACTATTACCTTGAAAGTGACTACCTTTAGAGTGAAATACTTCAAACTCACCTTTTAGATTTTAGTACAGGACGGCAAAAGAAATATAATCTGTTGACTTCAAACGATTTGGGCTAAAAACATACATTATAATCCTTAGGAAACGCACAGCAAAGATATCTTCATGGTAGTCCATAAACACAACTCTCCACGCAATTTGAAAATCAGCAGCAGAACCACTAGGCCTAAATTCCATTACAGCTAACAATGATATGCAACAGAGCTGCAATAAACCAGAAGATAATTATTATTGGTTGAATCTTGAGCAGCCATCATCATCTCCGGCTTGTGAACACAGACCGTCACGCTAACTCCCACCCCGGCTGTGCCTGGGGTATGCCCCATCTGAGGCCTCCACAGGTTCACTCACACCTCTAACTTCTCGCCGCACGGGGGGCGCTGACCCTGCTGGAGCAGGACGCCCCGTACCAGGGTCTAGGCTGGGGAACAACAAACAAACGAAGGCCGTAGCACACTTCATGCTAATGTTTTTGTATCGGATTGAATTTGGTTCTATTTTGAATTTCCTTTGTCCAAGTAGCCTTGGACCACAGAAAGCAGGCCCGGTAAATTCTCAGTCTCCATCGAGGGGATGGAAGGGAAAAGGGAATGTGAAGGAGAGGAGACTGGGAATAAGAGGATGAGTAGCGCTTGGAGGAGGCAGATGTCGAGGAACAATGGCAATGAGGCGCATTGAAGATGCTTGATTGAAAATGGAACGATTGTCTTTGCCAAGGGCAACTATGAGGGAAAATGTCTGTCCACTGAGTGTGCCATACCAAACCCACCCACAATAAAGAACACTCCAAAAGAGGCTCCGGCGTGTTCTCTGTGCTGCCAACGTTGACCGTCTGCGACCTTGCGTAAGGTCATGCATTGTCTGCCACCATCACATGGTTTAGTGAAAAGCTTCAGCTAAACACGTGTAATACTCAGACAAACAACAGCGGATCCACCCACTCAGTATATGTACTGTTGGATAGCAATATGTACATACAAAGCACAATCATGCACAAAGAAACCCACTATACCCACACATCAAAAACACATTCTATGTAAAGGCACTAAGAAATACAGCAGTTAATTGTATTATCGCACACAGACTCACCAACACACACACACACACATAATCACAAAGAATGGGAAACATGTATATATGCTCACACTGACAGGCAGAAACACTGTCGTTGTCGCTGTGTCTCCCCACATGTGTGAGGCAGGCCTGTGGCTCTGCAGAGTTCGCTTTTCTTCCTGTTTTGTTCACCACAGATACACACACGGCAGACACGTATCTGACCATCTGCCTTTTTGTTCAAGGCTATCAAAGACGTACAGGTTATGCATTCACCGAGGCAGAAAGTGCACAAATCATATGCTGATTTGCATGCCCTGAATGAATGGGCATGTTGTATGGCTTCCAGTAGGAACAGAAGAGGTACGAGAATAAAACAGGAAGTGATGGTCATGTGCACCACTCTATGGTACGTAATACGTAGAAATCATTGTTTAGTATTTTTAATTTGATAACTTTTTTAAACGCGATTCTTTTTCTTCGATTGATATTATTTTATATATAAGGATACAATCCATCTGAGTATGTATTTATACTCTTTGGGCCCACATCAGAAAAAAAGAGGCTTAACATTCTTAAAGGCAACATGCAGTGGTAGGTGTGTTTGTTTAGACAAAAGTTACGGTCAAGCAGGGAGGAAAGTCAAATGCTTAGTTTGGTGCTTCAAGATTACAGGCAGGCAGGCAGAGTCTCTCTCTCTCTCTCTCTCTCTCTCTCTCTCTCTCTCTCTCTCTCTCTCTCTCTCTCTCTCTCTCTCTCTCTCTCTCTCTCTCTCTCTCTCTCTCTCTCTCTCTCTCTCTCTCTCTCTCTCTCTCTCTCTCTCTCTCTCTCTCTCTCCCTCCCTCTCTCTCCCTCTCTCTCCCTCCCTCTCTCTCTCTCTCTCCCTCTCTCTCCCTCTCTCTCCCTCCCTCCCTCTCTCTCTCCCTCCCTCCCTCTCTCTCTCCCTCCCTCTCTCTCCCTCCCTCCCTCTCTCTCTCCCTCCCTCTCTCTCTCTCCCCTCCCTCCCAAACACACACGCCTGAGGCGTCTTGTTCTTCAACCTACAAGCTAGCCCTCCCGGCCACATCAAAAATGCATTAGCCACGCTACACTCGATAGCAGGCTCTGGCAGAGAAGTGGCTCAGCCCTCTGCTACCTCTAACATCACAGCACCTCTCACACCTAGCTGTCAACAAGCTAAAACAACAGCAAAATACAACATCAGTATTTTAGGGTTAGCACAAGCGCGGAGACAGGGACAACCATGCAGAATTAGAGATGATTGATGTTAGGGCTGGGCTATTATTCGAATTTCGATCTCGATTTCATTAATATGAGGATTTTCTTTTTGACTATTTTGTTAAATTGTTTAGGACAAAATTTCAGAGTTCTCAGATACAAACTGTTTTTGGGAGAGACATGCTGAATAAATACATGATGCTTTCAAACTCAAAAATAATCGTTTGAATAATTGTGATTTCAATCTTGACCAAAATAATCGTGATTAGGATTTTTTTCCATAATCGAGCAGCCCTAATTGATGTCATCAGAAATAACATTTGTTTGGTTTTTTTCATCTTGAATTAAAATACAGCTTTACTCAAACATTTTATGTTCTGTACAATATTCCACCTACAAAAATAAATTTGACAGTACGAGCTAGGTTAGGGATTCCAAGAAAGATTATCTCCATTCAACAGAAATATTGAAAAATATAGCAATATATATTCTGATGCCATTTATATAAACTGAGAAAAAGTGAGGCTGGCTATAATGATAATAATAACGATAATGGTAATAATGATAATAATATCAGCCTTCCCTCTCAGCCATCCACTCCATCTTGAGATAGAGGGAGAGAGAGAGAGCACAAGCGAGTGAAAGAGAGGGCATCCCAAGACATTAGAATGTAGATATTGAGGATTTAGGTCATATCACCAAGCTGCAGGGACCTGATGCTAGATATTGTGATACAAAGCGGAGGAGATTAGTCTCATATACTGCCATGGCCTACAAAAAGTGTTTTAAGAGCATATAGTAGCACTGGGTGATGTTTCAATATACTATGCTACTGTGATATTTTTAAGTCTTCAGAATCAAAGTGTGTAGTATAGACATAGTCAACACAAGAGCCCGACAGATACTGGATTTTAGGGGCCGATGCCAACACTGATATTAAGAAGTAAAAAATTATGATACCGAGATATCCATCAGACGTTATTATATTTATATATTTATTTGATATGTCCTGGGGGTGGAGTAGCTCCTGGGGATTTGCTGCTCACCCTTCAGCAATGCTTCGGGCCACAACAAAATGACATTAAAATCACGAGCTAAAAGAACGCTACGGTGCTCATGATTTTAATGGAGCAGCAGCAACTAACCCTCACACAGAACATGATGTTAAACTGATGGTATTTACGTGGATGTGCTCAGTTAAAGCATTTAGAGGTTCAACCACCACGGCAGAAGATTTATAAAGAGGTAATTACAACTATAAATTGTCACAATTTCTAAAAACATATCAGCAAACATATACGCCCATACCTTTATGTGATAACACAGATGTGTTATCTGTGATAGGCCAATATCATGTATAGCTGACATGAGAGAAGTCAAATCTATAATTTAGAAAGAAAAAACCTTAGACATCTCACAATATGGCGCTGGGCAAATAAGGCCTATTTTTCTCTACCATGCATAAATCAATGTGATTGTTTTTTTCACATGATCGATTTTTTTGATTAAATCATAAAATGTTACCCATTCAATAAAATCTGGGCTATCATCAGGGACAGAACATCAATATAATAATTAACAGATTCTTCATTGGGCCAGGCCCTTCTCATAGCCAGCCTCAGTACCTATGATAGCCTAGTCACAGTGACTTTTTCTCCAATGTGAAACACTGGTAATTTAACTACAGCTATCAGCTTTGATTTCCCCCCCAAAAAGTCAGGATATTGTTTTGGACCGCTGAAAGTCATCCAGCACCATGACACGCCGTGCTCAATAAGGTGAGAAGTGTGAAAGCTGACAATTGAAGAAAGAGATAGCAAAAGCATTAGATCGACTGTGGGCTCCTGGGACTTTGGCACATCTTAAAATGGAGACTTCTTATTTTTCTTTGCTTGAATTCTCTTGCCAGGGGCAACAACAGAATGAGCAGCACAACACAATGTATAAGGAGCATCATTGCACCATTGTACTTTTTGTTGAGTACAATTTAATAAGGGCCCTGTATTTCCATCTTGAGCAAAAAAACATGTGTTTTGGCAGTTATTACAATATGTATACACAACAGCAAGGCTCAGTGTAGTATAAAACAAGTCCAGAAGATACAAAACCATTTAGATTCTGCATTTGAACCCTGAGTCAGTAACTTGTCTTTCCGTCAGAGACCAGCAGTCGACCATAATCTAGCAGTGGAGCATAAACTAGTACTATAACTGGGAATAGCCAGTACACAACAAAAAAATATGAAGAATAAAATTCCCTACCAGTGCAACAGTGTGCTGCCGATTGCAGAGCCTTGCCTCAGCCCCACTCCTCGAACCTTTTTTACTACATCACATGCCTTTGTTCCCTACAGCATTCGAGCGTCGCAGAGGCGAGGGGTCAGGGCTGAGGCATCGCGGCCGGTACACACCGCTGCGTGAGCGAATGGCCGGCTCCATTCGGCGCCAACCTTTTGGGCGCTGATTAACTGGAAGAGTTCAGGGGGCAGTTTACAGAGTGGTGCTCTGTTGTCGCGCCGCGTGGGGGGAGCAACGGCGGATACCAGACAAAATGGCCAAGGGAAGGCCGGCTGAGAGGGCAGGAAGAACAAAACGCATGAACCCAGCGGCAGCAGGGAAACGGCGCTCACTGCGGCAACGACGGGCCGATCGGGTCAGGCCTGATCGGTTATCAGCTAGAGAGGGCTGGAGGAGAAGATGATGGGTGAAGTTTATTCTCTGTTCGACAACTAAGACAGACAGGTTCGGAGATGGAAGTGAAGGGTGTGGGCGAGTGTGTGCACTGGTGTTATTATTTGTGTATTATAATCAATGTTTGAGAATTTCGAATCTATTCCCCTTTTTTCATCAATAGATTGATCTGATTGATTATTTTGTGCATTAACAACTGAATATTTGCAACCAAACACTGCATTGTGTCTGACGTGTGCATGGGTTTGTATGTGTGTGCATGCTCCCATACTGTGTGTGTGTGTGTGTGTGTGTGTGTGTGTGTGTGTGTGTGTGTGTGTGTGTGTGTGTGTGTGTGTGTGTGTGTGTGTGTGTGTGTGTGTGTGTGTGTGTGTGTGCACAGCAGGGTCGATAAAAGCAGAACAACAAACAGCCCAGACGAGCAGGGAGCCCTCTGGAAGATGAGAGCATAAACCAGTCCAACAGGACTGTACCAGATGAGAAAGTGATGATCCAGTTTTCGTTCTCTCTCGCTGTCTGTCTGTCTGTCTGTCTGTTCAAAGCCTCCCCTGTCAAATGTGAGATCATGCTGATAAGTGACCTATACTGGGGCTCACTACATGGAGGTGGGACTTCCTGTCATCTTAAGAAATGTACTGGCTTCATTTTCCAGGAAGTCCAAACCTTTTTTCAGGTTCTAGCTATAAAAGTTCAATGGGTGGGCATAAGTAAACACACACACACACACACACACACACACACACACACACACACACACACACACACACACACACACACACACACACACACACACACACACACACACACACAGAAAACATTTGCAAATGTTCACTCAATACAAATACAGGCAAAACATGCCAACTCTCAGCTGACCAAAAGTCCACGAGAATATCAAAGCAGCAGCACAAACCATTTACATTCCACCAATTACCCACAATCAATTATGTATCTTATTCCATTTAAAAAAAACAGTGTGATTAATGTAGCGCAAGGCAATGTTTTGTGACACCCTGAAGGTTATACAGTCCATGGTAATCCCTCCACTCATCTTTCTCTTCATTATCTATGTCTTGCCAGCATGTAGTCCGCACTCACGCCATGCGATTCTAATAACCGCATTCCTTGTCGATAACACCCTCTTCATTTCTCTCTCACTCACATCCAGCTGCTCATTTGGCATTAGAGCAAGTAAAGACACAGAGTGGGGACATAGAGAGGCTCCTCTGAGGAGGCACTGTTGGTTGAGAGGGAGATAGTGTAAGAGAGTGACAGAGAGAGAGAGGGAGAGAGAGAGGGAGAGAGCTAACAAGAGAGCAAGATTGAGAGGTGAGGCTTTGGCACATTGCGTTTATACTGACTTGCTTATATGTTTGTTCCAGCTACTACTGTCCAATTATACCCATATTTCTGGATAAGCCCAATGAACCCACTGCTTAAGTCACCATCCAAAGTCTAGCGCGGAAGTGAACATAATATGGAAGAGAAACACTTATATACACAACAAATAGGTCTGTAACCTTGTTAAACAAAAGAATGACATGCCGATTCTTGGACAATGAAGGCAAAACTGTGTCTCGGCATGCTTTCAACTAGTTCAAGATCCTATGTTTTTGAACCATAGGATCTTCATCCAGTTTTTCATGTTTGGGCAGGAATTAGAAATTAGCTCCTATAGTGGGGTTGTGTTTTGGCCCACACACACACACACACACACACACACACACACACACACACACACACACACACACACACACACACACACACACACACACACACACACACACACACACACACACACACACAGACACACACACACACAGACACAGACACAGACACACACACAGACACACACACACAGAACCGGCCTTCCACAGAATGCAGGAGTGTTCGCGGAGGAGCTATTGATTAAGTTTAAAATCCACTCGTCGCTGGCTGGCTTGATAAAGAGATCTGGGTGTGACCACAGGAGGTAACGCCTGTCTGAAAGAAAAGCACACTTAGAGACCCCACACAGAGAGGGGGGTATCAATAGAGAGATGATTCAACACTGAAAACTGCACACCATTTCTATTGATACACATCTGAAACAAGAACAATCATCACTGCAGTGCAGCATGGCCAAACTTAAATGGTGCAACCATAACATTCGGGATCTAGAAGGCTCGCTTATAGCCAATAATGACACTGTAGAGAAGGATCGTATAATGGTTTGGTCATGGTGTGTTTGATTGACAATGCCGACGCGGTGTGACATGGAACATTTGTAACACATTCGATAATGTGGCAGTTACAACTACCTGAACTAATACAATCCATGGCCAAAGATTAACTCTCCTATCTGGGGGTTCTCTTATCTATGCTCGTATTGTGGTAAGACTTTATAAAGACCAAAGGGAGAGGAAGAGGGTGGGGATAGACAGTGAGCCCACTTTGAAAAGGTCTGGCTTTAGTATTTGAAAGAGTTTAAATTATAAGAATAGGATAGAATGGAAAAGAGTGTTTTTAACCCAAGCAGGAACATAGCTCAAATTTGGTACACTACAACACACACACACACACACACAAATAGGTTTCAGTCCCCCACTTTGGTTGGTCAGGTCTAGCCAAGTAGTTGCCATGACAACAAATCCCAACATGAAAGCGCCATCGGAGGAATCCCTGGCATTCACCAGAACTCTGACCGTGTGCACTGGTAGGTATAATGACAAAAATAAAACTATTAAATGGATAAAGTCACCATAGTGACACACAGAAGTATAATAGACCCCACTTTTGCTTAGTTACCTCAATTATAAAACACAGATCTGGACCACCAATTAATTTGTGGCAGGGAGGTAACTAACTACACGTTTATGAGTCTCAAACACCGCTTTGAGGTTCAAGGTATGTTGGATTACTTTCACATTTTGCCAGCATAGCTTGATTGTGAGAGTTCATGGGGAAGAAAACCTGTGTGACTAAAAGGATGAGTGCTGTTTGCTGTTGGTAGGCCTTGACTGCACAGTGATTGACAGTTGGAATAACAATACTCGGTGACAGGCAGTTTGTGCTGGCCCTCGTCATTCACCAAGACTCATTTCATAATGTCTATGTCATGAGCCTCTGATTCATGAGAGTCCTTGAGTTAGTAAAGGCATCAGCGTTATTTAAAACAAGGACAGTTCAACTAGGATGTTCCCTGGCCATTGCGGGAAATCAAACGCTGACTTGATGATCCCAACACTGGGATGCGAACCAACTGCTGTACTTTAAGACATCATAACAACCCTGGTGATGATTCTCCACTGTTGAACATCTGGCTATAATAATGTGATGGGTTTGTTTACTATTTACATGCCCGATGCGAGACATGACACCTAACTGATAACTTCATAGGTAGCTACAGTGTAGAAAATACAGTTGAGCTTTAATACTGTTGAATTGTTGTGAAATGGAAGGATTTTCAGCCCAATATGTTGTCGTTAATTACGCAAAGTTTGTCTATGTGTACTGAATGCATGATGTCCAGTATCCACAACTAAGTAGAACTCTAAGTAGAAGTGAGGGAACAATTATTGCTGTACAAATGATGTGACATATATCATTGAATAAAGAAAACAATAATTCATATGAAAATATATTCTGCAAGATAAGTGCACATCTGACTGTTGATTTTATCAATGATAATAGTTAGTTTAGTAGGCTCCAATCCAACTCAGGCTCCATGTCAAAAACTTTACAGATTGTTCCATTAACCATTAATAAATGCCATGTCAGCTGTCTCTGAACCCTAACAAAGTATGTAATCTGCACACAATCACCTACATTGCTAATGTGCTAAGGTGAGAGAAATGTCAGATGGGAAAACAGATTAATCTTCTTATGGGACACGTAATTGCATCACATGCAGCAACAGTACATGTTGGAACAACAGCGTGGACAACCATCTGAAGCCGCATGAACGAAAAGCACTGCTGCTTATGGACGTAAGACACACTTTTCGCAAATCCCCACAGCTGCTTTGGCAGCGGTGAGAAGAAAGTGGGTTAGGAGTTAGCAGATCTGCAAAAGGAAAACCGGACCTATCTCTCGCTCAGTAACATGGCTTTCTAAGCCCCGAAACGGTTCATTTGTTCCACCGTGATGATGTTGCCTAGTATTGTTGTTCAGTGTCCCTAGTAAGTGGAATATACATCCCAAACAAAACGGGTTGGCAATGGAGATATCATAATCCAGATCAATAAATGCATACAATTTCAAGATGGCAGGGTAACTCAATGCGGGATAGATGGAAACAAAAGATGGAAAGGATGCAATGGTCAGGTAAACAATGGACTGTAGCTAAACTAAGGCAGAATAAATAGTACACTTACCTTGATTTTATTAACCGAACCGTGTTTTGTGCCTGGGTCTTCTTTTACGGAGTAGCCTGCTCTTAGTTAGGGGGATATATTCGCTTAAATTATCTCTCAAATTGCATCCTAATATTGTTGAAATTGTGTTGGTTTCAACGCCAAGGACACTGTGAAAAACACAACATGAGACGTATCGTAGCACAATTTATAATGCTGAAGAATACTGTTTTTATCCATCTTCATAGATAGCCTTTTTGCCGGATGTTTTATATGAAAAGAATACCAATAAAGCCTCGTGTTGGTTCCACAACGGTCGCACAAATTACTAGAATAAAAGATAATCTTATTCGCCAGCGAACCAGGACCGTAGAAGATATCCCCTTGATTCTTCCGTCATCCTATTTTGTTTTTGTGTTGATATGAAGGCATAAAAAGGATGCTCTGAGGCAGTGGCAGTAAGCAGGTCCCTTTCTCCCCTGCTGCCTACGGAAGCACTAATGGTCCAAATGCGCCTTATTCTCTCCAACGCAAGGGGAGCCAGACAGGGCTAGAGAACTAATAGGATGGCCAGCCCAACATCCATTCCACAATTTAACCATAACCAGATTAACTAATAGACTTGAAACAAACCAGACAATTTTACCGGTTCAGTCACATCGCTGTCCAAAATAGAGATGAAATAACCTTAAAAGTTACATATGAATAGATGAATAAATATGCTTTAACTAATGTTTACTTCCATGTAATAAATCTATTTCGAATAGAACATAGTAGAAAAGACAGACAAATGATTTGAGTGACAATAACAAGTATAGTGTAGCTATTAAGAGATGCAAATATTACACAGACCTATCTTAATTAGAATATTGCTGTACTCCGGTCTACACGTCCGGCACCATACTGTACATCCGCACAGATGCTGGGTGGTGGGCTATTTTAGTCCGTCAATGCTAGTATAGATGGCATAGCATCGGAGATCTAGATGTAGAGTTGTTCTACGCCATCTAGTGGAAATAAGAGATGACACATCATAAATTAAAGGGATATACGATTTAATTAAGGATATTGTTCCTTAGGAATAAGTCCATCAGAGCAGACTTGCCGGAGAAAACAACATATGGACAAGCCTTTAAAACGTAGTCAACAGTAAAAATGTACATACAAATGTTTGTAATATACACAAAGTAAACCACTTTCCGAATAAAAAAAAGAAATTCAGTCATTTTTTTCTTTAGAACTTTTATTATCCTGGACACTTAGGAGGGAGATTGAGCATTTCCATCACACATCAAGTCAAACCTATACGTTTCTTTTTCATATTTTTTAACCACCACATGAACATTGACTGTACAAATGGAACCAATTACAACCACCAAAATATTGGGCTGCATATTGTGCCGGGTTTCCTAAAAATGTTTCCGATCAAATTTGCAAACATTCAAAATTCCAGAGGAAAACCTCAGTCCTTTAACACTTCTGGAAAGCCAAGTACAAGTTGAATTTTTATTTTCTGGAATTTTGTGCCCTCTTGTTACTTATTATTGAGAAGTGGAGTAAGTGGCAACTAGAAGGAATGCTTTCAGGACAAACTTCCATACAACATGAAAAAAAAAAAAGAAGAAATCTGTGGACGAAGGTGAGAAAGAAACTAAATGTTGCCTCAAGCGACTTGAAATTTAGTGTTTCGATCCTTCGAGGGACCCTGGACCCTAAACGGGGCCAACATTTAAAAAGGGACTTGGATGACAGACACTAGAAGACAATAGATGTGTAATGACGCTAAAAATTATAGATACTGCGATTGAGATCAAACCCCTTCAAACTAAAAAAGAGCTTCAAAGGATTACCCAGATGGACGGTACCTTCGATACATTACCATGGGGCACATGAGAAAATCTATGATTGCACTATGAATAGTTTTGCTTCTAGATGGAAACTCCGAAAGATGGCTCCAGAAGTTTGACTACCTAAGTCTGACTAGACCTCTCAAATACAATGGATGCGGCGATGACTTCCTTACACAAGTTTTGTTTAGTTCATCTGTGTAAAACCATTTCATTACAATCTTTTCGCATAAATCACTTGTTAATCTCATAAAAAAAAAAGAAGAAGGTATGTTTCTCGTCAGCAGACTCATGCAATTGAAAAAGAACAAGAGTCGATCCTAACAGCTGAGGGGAAAACAAACGTGGTTATGGACGTTTTAAAGGTTGGAGAGCCTTTTTCTTCAGCATGTGAGGGTCTATTGCTCGGCCTCACCCACCGAAGGGGATTAATACTCTTTATTCTATTCAATGATTCTGCTTTACTTACATGAAGAGGCTTGAGAAAATACTGAATCTGGCCCACTTTCTTTGTTTAAGGACCCCTCGAGTATTAAACTACAACCAAAAACAAAAAAAGGACCAGAACAATCACCCATACTATTCAACAGTACTACACATAATGCTAAACATACTCATGCTTCACAGGGAGAAAATAATAACAATGTACACACGCACACACATAAGCACATTTTCAAGTTATTATTTTTAACCGTCATCTGGGAAGAGTGCCTATTTACCAAAGTAAAGCTATAAATATGAAGTCAATTTCCCCAATGTGTTTATTTTATTGAAACCGTAGTTGACTTAAGAGATGGAGCCATGTCAAATGATGAACGCATGTTACTACAGTAGCTATTGAAAGAAATTGCCTACTGTTGTATACCCTATTCAATGCATATATTGAATTTGATAAAAAGAAAGTCAACTGATGAGAAATTTGGCTAGGTTCAGGTAACAAATGTGCATATCAGCAAATTAAATATTGTAGTCAAACTAAATTATTTTTATTTGGAAACTTTGCCCCTTCTTCAGATTTCAATCTTTCCAGTATACCTATCAACATCTGTTTTCAGACCAGAGGGTGCATATGCTACTCATCAGCAAATGACGGTTAAAAACAAACACAGATAAGAAAAATACATTTAAATAATTTACGATATATTTACACAATAATGTATGATATTTTCCAGCAGTGTCTTCATTACATCTTCGCATCTCTGTGAATACATCTCCTTAATCTCCCATCTTTACTTTCGATGTCTGGAAGACAAATCATAACAATTTTAAAGGTTAGCAAAAACTGTACACAATGATTGGTCCCTCTTCAAAACCATAGGACAAAACCTAATGCAACTGCTAAGCAAGCTTCATTTGATTAACATGTTTTTATGTCTATGTGGGGAGTAGTATATCATTTGGTAGGGCTAAAAAATAATACACAAAGGATCAAATGAGGGAAACAATGATTGGAACAGAGATATAAAAAGGTTTTCAGACGAATGGATAAAAATAGGATTGAAGCGTTGACAAACTTCCCACTTTGTGTTAATTTTATTCTAGCTTAATTTCATTATGAAACTCTTATTTTCATAAAACAAACCTAAGAGATACTTGCATGCCAATCATGTGCTTGACCCCAATGACTAATAATTGCACTTGAACCTGATCTATGTAATACTTCTACAGCAGCTACTTAGTCAATCCATACAGGGAACCAATATAATCTAAATATCGTTATATTGTGGTTCATTTGGCAGACTAAAATTGAAAGTAACTCGTCTGAAAATGATACGTTACTGTTGCTACAACTCAAGTCACTAGAGGCTGCTAATCGAGAAAATGTCTACACTGCAAGTGTCGTTATCATTTACCTGCAGAATGGCTACAATGACACCGAACAGGCCGATGGCGCTGCCAAAGATTTCCACAATGAGAATTTTGACGAAGAGGTTAGCGTTCTGGGCGTCAGCCAGGGCTGCCCCGCTGCCCACGATACCAACACAGATGCCACAGAAGAGATTGGAGAAGCCCACGGTCAGCCCAGCACCAAACATAGAGTAACCTAGGATTCAAATGGGTTACAATGGTTCAGCAAGAGTTACATAAAAAGGTGGTATATTGTGTGTGTGAGGTAAAAAAAACAACATTGGCTTTAAATGAAACGACTACTTAGTTTGAATCAAGCACGACTGAAGCCTCATGAATGTTCACTCACCCGCTTGGTAATTCCTTGCACCAATGGTTTCTGGAGTGGTTCCAGAGAAGTTCTGTAAAAGAGCAGAGACTAGCTTCTTGTTGTTGACTTGCACTATGAGATGACCAAAATAAATCTGCACACAGACTCATCATTTCCCATTTGGCCATACTGCTCACCTCAGCCATGTTGCTGATAACGATGGCCATGATAATTCCATAGATGGCCACTGCCTCACAAAAGATGATGCTGAAATAAATTGGAAGATCACATTGACTTCCTGACCAAATTGTGAAAATTATCAATGGTTTGTAAATACGAAAGGTTGCAGCGATGGTACATTCTCCCTTAATGTCAAGAGTTACCAGAAGCTTTCCTTTACACTGTAAGCCTCATAGCTTATCATCATCCAATCTGCCATGTGCTTCCTTACCATAGTCACAATAAACCGTTACATTTAAAAAGGGCATACCTGACCAGGTTCTTGGTTTTGATTCGTGGCGCCTTGACACCACCCCCAATGATGCTGGATCCAGTTATGTAGATTCCCCTGGGAAACCCCAAAAACATTAGTCATTTCGAAATGAATTCTGCAATACATCATACTTCATTTGGTCCAGTTTGTCTTGTTGGTTTACAATTGAGGAAGTTAGTTAATCAGCAAGTTTGCAAGGTGGGAATTGTAGCACATGCTTGACAATTCCATTACAGAACTAAGATGGAGAAGTGAGCTGGAACATTTGGACGGAGGGGCAGTGATGGCGAAACATTTGCCACAAAGAGTGTGAACAAATGAGCTTCTCACCAGGCTGCTCCTACTACAGAGAGGGAGATGGCGAGGCCAATACCCAGGTTTGCCCACATAAAAGGGGACGTCTCTGTAAGGAACCTAGAATAGAAAAAGAACCAATAGACAAACACATGGCACTTGTTGAATGAAATATGACAGTTGATGTTGTATCCGAAAAACTAATTGAATAATAAATTAAAAGTTCTTACCATGCGACATCAAAACGGAATCCAAGGTCAAAGATGGTATAACAGATACCTAAAAGATTTTAAATATATACAAATTAGAAAAAAGACAAAGCTCAGCATATAGTTCTACAATGAATGCAACCTTGTAGCGCGCATCTCATGTGACTTGATTCTGTGAGCTACGTGAAAATTTCCATACACACTTCCAAACCCCAAGCCTATACGAATCAATACATTGTATTCAATCAAATTAGACTTTAAGACGCTAATGTACTACAGGTGATAAATCAGGAAGGACCACATTCAAGAATGGTAAAATATATGTAGGAATACCAACAGCCTGTGTGATAGTTCCCGTTCTTGTCATGTGATAATCACATCTAGTTCCTCCCTGCAGGCGGTAGTGCTAACAAACAAGCTAACACGGCTTAAGGCTGCTAGCTCTGACAGGTTCGCCCTGGCAAGGCACTACCTCAATGATTGCTTGATGGATGGCGTCATGGTCTCAGCATTGCATCTGAGAGACATATTAGCGTCCAAACAGTTCAAACCAGTATTAACACGTTAAATCTGTTTGATTAAAGGCAAGGCAAACCAAAACCTAGCACGCAAGCATCCTATGCAGGCAGAGAACACCTGCTCCATTGCAGTAACCGATCATGATTACACGGTTGGACTTTCACGCAGAACAATTTAAAGCAAGCCCTTCCAGTGCTGTATTAAGTCAATGACATATGGATCAATAATTATCCAATGAGTCTGCAATGGATTTATCCTTGACTCTATTTTCCCGGAGTTAGACGGTTCCCTTCATCACGTTAGCAGCAGCTCTGACTACAGATACTGACAGACATGTCAAACCGTGAAAACGTGAGGTGTGAACACAACCTAACATATGTTGCTTCAAAGTCGCAATCCATGCACATTTCAAGAATAAACGAGTACTTACCGACTACGAGTATAGTGCTCCAGAAGGCCAAAGTGACCCCGGTGTAGAGAATAGCGTGTCCGTTCATCATCCACTCCACGAGCATCGACCCGGCGACGGTTTAGATGTTCTGGCAGGATATCTATGGTTAAATGTTTACAACATACGTCAAAAACACACCAGCAGCTTAAATAGTAGGTGCTAAAGGGTATTCGGAAGGGGTAGGAAAAGAGTGTTGTAGCATCGAAAGAGGAAGCTGGCGCGGGTCACCTGATCGAGGCTGGAGAGTAGCACGTGACCGGAGTCGTGACGCATCGGAGACATGCTACGGAAGCCACGTGAATACGTCGCTCCTTAATGTTACCCTGATTGGCAGAGCGTCAATATACTATGTACAACTGCTTAGTTTAGAGAAGCAGCTTAGATTGTATTTTTATCAAAGGAAATACATTTACTAATAATGCTGACATGTAGATTTACACAATTTGAAATATGCAGCTACATTCATGACCGCACGATGTCGCCCTTGAACCGTACAAGACTGAACGTAAAAATGTGCAACGAATAGATGTGAAACGTCTCTTGCATCATGACTGCCTGGCTGTCACTGAAACTTCGCTTTGAACTAACGTGTTACCGCACGGGCAAACCGGACCCATGCCCAGGGCCCCAAGGGCTCAGGGGGGGCCTAAGCCAGAGGTTCTCTGTGAAGTTGCTGTTAGTAACTTTTAATGTTGCATTGTCGAAGCAATCAGTAGAGAAATACAAAAATGCAAGCGAAAACAGCAACTGTAGGCCTATTACTACTGAGTAAAAAAGAAAAAAAAAACACTACTAGGGGGCACTATTTCAGTTTGTGAATTTGAGATCGGTCACTCACAGGTCATGAACAAGGGATTGTGATTTAAACATGGAGCAACGGCGAATGGTTGTAACGGTGAACTCTATACAAGTATCATGCTTTATGTATTCTACTATTTGACTTAAGATAAAACAAAGTATTTTCTTGCGAACACAAATGGATTTACAGAGCTTTGTTCATTAGTTGTACGCATTCCTTCCCTATGCTGTCAACAGTGTGTCATCAATTTAAGCCTTCAACAATAAGTAAACTGGAGGGTTTTCTTTATATATACACACAAGGATTCAAACCATGTAAAAGTACGAACAGATAAATCGCACGTCAGAGGCTGGCTCCAAAACCTGTAAAGAAATATTATGAGACTCCTTTTTTTATAGATTTATGGTAAACAAAACAACCCCAGAAATATAATCTTGGTTCACTATAACTAATTTTAAAATAAAGGTACACCTTATTGTTTGTATGGGCCTCCAGCACAGTTCACTTGTGGCCATCATGAAACCACAAGAACATTTTGGAAAGTATATTAGTGAAAAATGTCTTATCTGAAATATTTAAAAGGTGAACTTCATCGATTTGCCTGTGGCATTGAAATATGGCCGCAATTAACAGTCGAAGGGAATGTTTTATTCACCAGTGGTTCATTTTAGTTATGGAGGACATAATGCGAGCAAAAAGCAAGCAATGGATTAGGAAAGAGCATTCACGGGAACGTCAACTGCTTTACATAACCTTTCCTCATTAAATGCACACATTATCTCAACTATATGTGCATATTTCCCATGAGGGCATCAGAGTCAATGAGTGTATTCACCCATACATATTTTGTATCCAATGTAATATCTAAACTGGTATCATATAATGTGAGCATGCACGAACCTGACTCTCAAACTCCTCTATGCACATAGGCCTACATTGCTAGCCCCTTAATGACTATTGTCTCTGGGGCAGGAAAACTATTGGAAATATAGTGCCGCATAATAGCCAATTAAAGTTAGTATATGTAAAGACTTACGATTCACAAATTCCTTAACAGCCAAAACAATATTGTCCAGTCATTAGGCTGTTAATCACCATCTCCTTCATATGCCCCAGCCTATAAAACACACACACACACACACACACACACACACACACACACACACACACACACACACACACACACACACACACACACACACTCGCGCACACACCCGGACAAACACACACACACACACACACACACACACACACACACACACACACACACACACACACACACACACACACACACACACACACACACACACACACACACACACACTAAAAAGTAAATGTCTGTGATTAAATGTAGAAAAAGGTAGTAGTGAGTTTAAGGGAATTAACCTGACACTCTAATTTAGTACAAGGGATTCCATCAAGCACCATTAAGTATGTTCCCAAGAGTGTATTTAACCAACACTGTTGTGACTTCTTCGGTTCTTTAACTTCTATTCTCAGTTAATTTTTTTTATAATCCATTTTATTCAGGGTAGTATTTTCATTCATTCAGTCAATCCTTTTGGACTGAAAGCCTTTTTCTTCTTTTACCAATCAACTATATCCTTATCCCACTGGGTTTGCTTTATCCTAATTTCAAAGACTATAAACTTCAACAGCCAAAATAAGAGCTATGGTCCTTCGCTGTTAGCTACTGTCTACACACAGCTATCATGATCTTTCCCTATGGTTCTCTCTTCATATCCGTGAATAAGTCCCTTCTTTCTCGGTTCAATATCCCTCCTTCCATCTCTGATGTTGTCCTAATTAGCATTCATTCATAGATGTTAGGTATCTAATTCTGTTTGTGGATGCTAGAGAGGCTCCCCTCTACCAGGGAATATATTTTTTCCTCTTCCCACATCTTTACAAATCAGCCATCTTTAGAAAAGTACATTGAGTTTTGCATGAAAACAGCATTGATGTTCTAAACGTGTGCACGTTCTTTCTCCTTGAATTGGGTGCTTATAAGTATGGTCACAAAGCTGTATTTAATTTCCCACTGAGAGCACCAGTCGCTGTGATTAAAATGTTCACAGCCTCTGCTCAGGTATAATAGGGCCTAACTGAATCAGCTCTCAATTAAGGTTTTAATTGTCCCAAGTTTCCAAGGAAAATACGATTTTCCTTGGGAAGTGCAGCATACTCTAGATTGTAGAATATTTAGCAATCATGAAGTGATATGCTAGACTGATGTTAATAATGTAAATCAATGTGTGACATTGGCGTATTGGGATATTTTTATCTAATAATAATAATAATAAAAATGAAAAGTCAAGAACACACTAATGGAAGATATATAAATATGACATATAATTATGAAGAAGATTTTGATGTTCCCCTTAATGCCATACAGTGCCTCGGTTTCAGGTGTCTGCAGAGCAATGGCCGAATGTCATGTTCAGCATGTTCATAATTGTCTGATCGGGATCAAACTCTGAAACTATAAGGATCACCAGAAGGTATTATCCCATTGAGCCACTGACAAACATGAAATGTAGCTTCATTCACATGGTGAAAATGTCTATTGATAAGCACACAACATCCAGAAAACTCCAAGTAACCAATTCTCATATGAATTAAGGGCTTTCTTAAAGAAAAATCTTTGAGATTCTGGGGAAATTAAACATTTGTCAAGAACACTAAAGGAAGAAATATTAATATGACAGAGTTCATTATGAAGGAAAAATGGTTAACGAAGAAGTTCCCCTGCCATACTGTGTCTTGGCAGTCAGATTCTTGGAAACTAATTAGCTGGAATGTTGATTGCCAAATTATTTTCAGGTGCTGTTCAATGTTGTGTTTCTTAAATGTGTGGCAATGACAGATTGTCATGTTCAGCATGCTCTAATTGGGATTTGAACACTCAACATAAGGTTCACCTGTACAAGGCATTATCCCATTGAGCCACTGACATTCCTGTACTGCATGAAGCCTCATTCACATATTGAAAATGTCTATTGATAAGCACACACCATAAAGAAAATTCCAAGAACACATTTCACAAGAGAATCAAGGGCTTTCTTAAAAGAGTACAGATCTGAACATTTGCACTGTTAATGATATCCACTTAATGATACCCGTATGGTAGTTATACGATAACAAAATGGTCATATAGGCAAAATGGGCTGAGACTGTGGACGTTTGGCCCTTCTATGAAATTGTGGGAAAAGAGCATTTTTAGTGCAGAAGACCAGGGTGAAAAAGATGCATCTGATTTTAGAGATTAATATGATGAAAGAATTTTGAGTCCGGGTCAATCTCGTAAGGAGAAATAAGGCTAGTTCATATTTCTTTTAAATAGCACCACCTTTGGGTGTAGTACCACAATTTGGGTTTATAAGTAGTGGGGGGTATTGGTATCCACCTAATAGTAGTCTTGTCTTTTTTACACAATAACAAAATGGTCAGATAAGAAAAATGGGCTAACTGCTCCAACTTTATTGGCCAATATTTCTCAAATGGAACTAAGTAAAACAAATTCTGTTCAATCTTTTTTGTGAGGCTTGGTCTAAAGATTTTATGTGGCGATTTTTGGTGAATTTTTGATTATTTTTGTAGCCTGTGAATCTTTTTTATCATGTTTAGCTTTAATATGAAATTGTGGGAAAAGTAAACATTTTTAGGGCATAAGACCCGGGTTTTATTAATGTGTCTGATTCTAGAGATTAATATTATGAAAGAATTTTGAGTCAAGGTCAATCTGGCGAGGAGAAATAATAATTGGGTGCAGTACCACAAATTTGGGTTTAAGGGTAGTGGGGGTCATTGGTAACCATACCTGAACATTTCAAGAGTATTCAATTTACGGTATAGGCTGCAGTATGACTTTTACAGAATTTGAGAAAAAAAAAAACGTTACAGAAAGATGGAAAAATAGAGTTATTATTAATTATAACTATATTTCTCGCCTACCTCAGCCCTTAACCTGCTAATGGTGTTTGACTGAAACAAACTGGCAGTGTTGATCTGTCCTTGCTCTTGGAGTACTGGTATTGGCAGAGGCTAGCCGTAATGCTCAGAGGGAAATATTGGGTTTAACATTGATCATCGGCAGCAGGCACTGAATGATTGTTGTTGTTGTTTTCATGGATGTGCACCCTTTGGCGTTGATTGTGGGGTAAAGACTGTGGATAGCCTATAGTGTGATTCTGTGAGCCCTTTAACTGGAAACACTTACCAATAAGGGAACAAGGAACTAATTAACCCCTCCATTACTAGTTCGCTAACTGTTGATGTTATGTACTTAAATGTTATCTAATTGTGAGATGTACCCTTATTGTAAAGTGTTACCCTGTAACTTATTGACCAGTAGGTCCGCTCAGGGTCTGTCCATGGGTTAGGTTACAGGCTAGAATTACTGATTATTGAGCCCTATGAAATAGCTCAATTTATGATTTGGTTTCCTTTTCCAATGCCAGCATATTCATTGTTGAAAGAGAATCAATTTCATCGAGACAGTGGCAAATAGTATGTTAACACACTCTTTGAAAGATTTTTAAATGGCAACAGTATAGGGCTGAGCAACACTGGAGCCAAAACTTTCTGCACAGAAAAATCAATCTATGGGATGATTGATCGCTGGGTGGATGGCATTCTATTTTGACATTGGATCATTAATATAGATCTGAAAAGTGCTGTCTGCAGCATTTACACAGTGCAGGTTGAGGTATCAAATAGTGTCCGAACCTGGAGTCCATCCAACCATCCATTCATTGAACTCCATCTAAGTCAAACACATAATTTATTTTCCTTACCTGGGGATTTGTACTCATTCTAGCTCCACCCAAATCTATTATAAGTAAATTCAATTGTGGGCTGAGGCCTGGGTTGATGGTGTTTATTCTAGATGTCCGATCATGTTATATTAGAATTACTTCCACACATTCTATACATTCTATCACGACTCCAAAAATATTAGAATAATATTAAAACTCTTCTAGCCAGATGAGAAGGGTTGGATTGTCCTGTATCAGGCTGATGTTCAAACACATTTACCCCCTCACATTAATGGAAAATGAAAACCCTTTTCAAGGGTTCAGTTCTTACATGTCAGAGTCTTTGTCTCCTTCCCCGTTCTCTTGTCAGCCCCTTTTTGGAGTTGAAAATCTGCCTTGTGGGTGTTGTTTCTTTTTCACAGATGATGCGTCATCATAGCCCAGATGACGTTACACATATCAACGGACAAATAATACTCATGCTCCCAGCCCCCTGTGTTAATTTATAAACACATTAAAGCCTAAAACAGGTTTAGGAATTAACGGCAATGGAAAAGGCCTTTTGGATTTCACCCCGCAGTTCCAGATGTTTGCAGAGCTTCCAAGTTTTCTCATCTCTACTCATCTGTAAAACCTACTGGAGCAACAAAAACAACATCAACTGTTGATGACTTTATTTGACTTTCATTTGATTGAAAGGTTATTGGTGTTATATGCACCCGAATGGCCCACAACCACACCCACAACCACAGTAATCAAATTCCTCTTCCACGTATAAAACAAACCCAATACAACTTAAGATTGTCTCTAGTGGTCTGAATTGTTGACCAACAGGGTACGTGACATACACTGCAAATGATGGAGGAGTCATTCAAGAAATACCAGAATAAATATGCAACAAATAAGGTACTCTCCATGAAACCCATATGGGAAAACTTGCATGAAAATATGCAGGAATCTGCAAAAAAGATACACAGAAAATAAAGAGTAGAAATGTAAACGCAGAATGTAAGTGTAAATATTGATCATATGCTCAGCCTAAATGTGTGCGCCACAGATCTGGAACAAACTTCCAGGACATAATAGGTCGACTTCACTTTTTTTTTTTAAATCAGGGCTCAAAACATTTTTTTGTCAAAGCCTTTCTTTTTTGTCAAAACTATCTGCATGTTACAAGGCTATATATATATATATATATATATATATATATATATATATATATATATATATATATATATAGCCTTGTAACATGCAGATAGTTTGAAAATATATATATATATATATACACATACATACATACATACATACATACATACATACATACATACATACATACATACATACATACATACATACATACATACAGTAAAAACATACAAACACTCACACACTCTTAATTATTTATTATATATTTCACTTTTATTATTGTCTTTTAATGACGGGCCTCGGTGTTTCTACATGTGCTTTCTTTCTTGGCAAAGCACAATAAACAGCGTTGAGTTTGAATAATCTTGCATTTCTCATTTTCTGTCACGACAAGTGCTAGCAGGGCAGCAGGGACATGAGTGATGAGACCAAACGCACACGAGAACTGGGGAAAATTTAACAAAACGACTTCGATAAGGAAACTCTGAATCTCAGTTCCAGAACCTTGCATAGAAAAGAAAAAAAGAGAAATACAATTTCAAAGGGACGTGACAATTATAACGAACCGACGAGTGAGGAACGGAAGTGAACTGGCACATATGGGAGAGACTAATGAAGGAATGAGGTTCAGGTGGGATTTACAAGGAAGCTCAGGTGTGAAGTGATTGCAGATGAGAGTGGTAGAACCAGTGACGCTGGGAGGATAGGACATCTTGTGGAAAGGCAGAGAATGGAAACTAATCAGAGAGACAGGCTTGCCTGCATTTCTAATATTGAACGTCTTGAACAATGTGTCTGAAGTGGTATTGTCTAGAGGAGGGATTTGTCAACACAATAAAAATGTTTTTGTTCAAATTGGACAGAGATTAGGTTATTTGATTTAGTTTTCCTGCACTTCAAATGTCAGATTTATTCTGTGACATTTGCTCCTACCATCGCTCCTTGACGGAATTATATAACCTAATGATAAAGCGAAATGCATGAAGCCGGCATGGAGTTCAGCAGCCTGTATCTTAGCAACATTTCTAGTAATAAAAAAGATGCTGAGCAGAATTCCCCCTTATTCATATTATAGGCCATGTGACGTTGCTAGACAAAACAGTACGGGGGTGGTCTGAATCACGCTTTATGTAACATTAAATAATCCCTGGGTGAAGCCTACATACAGATCTTGTCTTCCATCTTCCGTCCGCCCACAAACTCAAGGAAAATTGTAATTTGTTGTTACACAGATATGCAAGACATTTGTACCTCGGGAGAATTCCTCCTATGAAACATTTTGCCTGAATGTGTAGCTCTAGGAGCATGAAATGCGTTGGAAAAAATGACAATAGGGCCTACATGAAAGAAGAAACCTAATTGTTTACCAACCTTTCTCACCTAAGATACAAGGCACTGCGTTGATTTTCCCTGTGGCAGGAAAACGCAGTGTAGCCATCCTTAAGGTAAGGTGCTTATCTGCTCGTTAATGAAATGTATCTGAGAAAATCTAAATCTAAAATGCCCTTTCACTGTTAACCGCTTTGTTGAAACGTGTCTGCAAAAAAATAGCAATGGAAAGCTATTGGTTTCTACTTTCCCCTTTGTGCAGTAGGGCCCCATCACTGATCGGCAGTCTCAAAGGCAATGCAGGGAAGACACCTGGACACATTGTCCTATGAAACGCTGGGGAGCTAATTGGACATTTTGTGCACGTCCCCCCAGCCCTGCTCTGTTCACCGGGAGGAAGACAGCAGAACACAGGGAATAAAGCAGTTCATGCTCTCAATTATTGATAAGTTAGAGAAAAATATATATATTTGGCAAATTGCCAATTTCCTGAAATACAAGCCAGAAGGTTGCGAGGTAGGGCGACCACAGCAATGCGTTGCAAGGTGTAATGAATTTATGTATGTATTTAGATTATTAAAAAAATATATTGAATGTTAAGCACTGAATATTATACATTGATATATATTGAACAAACCAGAACAAACAAGGAATTATCATTCACATTAGCAAACATGAAAAAAACAAAACTGAGCCATACAATATTCATAATTGACAAATGTCGGGACCCGCTTCTACAAGCACTAAATAACAAGCACTAGAAACTGCCCTAGAGTCAAAAATGATTTACCCATAGCTGCAGGCTCCGGCGCATAGGTTGCTCCACGCCAGTGAAATCCTTATAGCAGACTAAAACAGTGCTACTGGAACTGCTCCAGGCTAATTTTCATTGATTTAGCTAACAGGACTTTTTTTTATGTTTTGTGTTGATTTTACCTCACCAACTGCTCAGACCAGATATGGAGTACCACGAAGTTCCATCTGAGGACCTGGTCTTCCTGTAGGCTTACATATAACTCTCGGGATTGATCATCTGCTATGACAACATTTCCTAGCATAGCTACACAGCTGATACACAGCTGTACCAGTTTATCAAACCCTCTGACACCAGTAAATATGCTTTAAGACTTAGCTGCCTTTACAACATCATAAGCTGGCTGTCCAAAGACTTCTCAAAACAAACAGCCACCAGTGCAGTCCTGTATTTATCGACTGAGGAAAATCTCAGAGAGCCCAGGAGGTCACAAAGATGTATTTTTTTACAACTGTGTTTCATGAGTCACACGCACAGCGGCAGTCTTAACGTAGATGCCGCGACCAACCAACCTCAAAAATTAATATATATATATATATATTTTTTTTTTTATGTGATAAAAATACTGCACACCACACACACACATTACCGGGCTCTAAGGACACGCAGAGGAGTTGAAGAAAACAGGTTAATTGCAGAACTGGAAGTCTGTTGCAGTCAGAGCAGGTGGTGAATGCTGACATGAAAGAGCTCTGCTTGCGTGGTGATGGCAGGTCTATCCTGTGTACATTGATTGCCCCATGCACCACAGGCAACTCCTCTAGCCACAGAGTCTAATCAGTCTGACTCAGGCCAGGTGAGGCTTCTTAAACCAGCCATCAACCACACAAACCCCAAAATAGATATTTTTAACGACCAAAATAAACACTTAATTTTTCAAGTTATCTTAATAAAAATGTAAAACTGACTTGCGACAATTACTATGCTATCATATCTAACTTTACACAATCAACTTAACAGTCCATGTCCTGTTGCCTTGAGCTCCTCTCCTCTCCTTCACTGTCTCCTTTACTCCCCGTCCCCCCTCTCCTCTCCTCCTCTCATGTCCTCTCCATTTTTCTCCTCCTCACCACTCTGTCTGCTTCACTCGTCTCCTCCCCATTCCTCTCCTCTTAACCCCTGCAGGACATTGATGCCACATCACTGATCCTCATTCCCTCCAACACTTCTCTCCTACTGCTACTGCTCATGCGTCCTAAAGGTCCCGTCCGGCCAGTCCAGAATGCTAACTAGAACATACACTGTTATAGTGGTTGGGTGAGACACCAACAGACACACACATACACATGTATACGCGCACACTCACATACCCCCCCCCGGCCCTCGCCGGACAGGAAGGCAGAGGGAAGGTCAGCACCCAGGGGCGTCTTCGTTGCTTCGTTGCGTCGTTGCATCGTTGCTTCGTTGCTTCGTTGTTATGGTTTCTGAGTGTTGCTAGCAAAGCATGTCAGCATTTTTGGCAATGGTGTGAGGACGCTGAGGAGGATAATGTTGTCCACCAAAGCAAGGTCATTAGTCTGTTTATTTACCTGTAACTTATTTATTCATTTAAGGAAAGCATGAGGCAGTCATCCGATGTTTGTATCGTAGTGTTTCTAGCCAAAGCTAATTTACCACACTTATCCCTAGTGGAGCTTTTCTTTAAAAATAATAATACCAGATTAACATTATTAAAAAGTTTCCCAAAGAAAATTGGAATGAAATAAAAGAAAGAAGACACACAGATAGTACATTGTTAAAGAAACTATGTATGCAAGCATGATTGTTGCTGAATTAGCCACAATTTTGCATTTCTTTTAGAGGCGCCAGTTGGAATCAATTTCAAGAGATCTGGCATTGTGTTCCATAATTTTATGCCTTTTGCTGCAAAATATGTTTTGCATAAAGAGATGGTACAATTGCCCTTTGACGTTACACGGGTGGTTGACACCAGTCTGCAATCTACTGAGGTTGGGGGGCAGTGTTTTTTAGGCATTTGACCAATTCAACTAAATGTAAGGAAATAAAATTAGCAAAACCTAAAATCTTATATTTGCTTCGAATTTGGCAGTGATGATATCTTTTCTCTTCTTGTCCAGGACTTTCAAGGCCGGGTTATAAAGACACTATATGGCCTCTATTTGATGACTCCTGAGCCTGGGACCATGCACCTTATGCGCTGGTTAGGGTGATGCTGTATTAATTATAGTTAATGAAACAACTATTGATAGGGGGTGCTAGTATATCGTAAATATTTATTTGACTACTAAAAAATGTTGATGGTTGGTTCATATGGATTTATTGTAGGGCTATGGATCAACATAACCCACATAATGAATGCCTTCCGAGACGTTAATGCCATCTGGGGTGCTTTTCACAGTAGTTGGATTTGGAATAAAGAGACTGGTAAATGAGGGATCGCGTGCATGAGAGGGACAGAGAGAGAGAGAGAGAGAGAGAGAGAGAGAGAGAGAGAGAGAGAGAGATCGGGGGGGGGGGTGTTGCTAGGAGACCTTGACATAAGCTTTGCATTGAAGATCAATGCAGTGGCGATCAAATCAGTTTACCTTCTCTCCGTTATGTGTTTGAGAGAGAGAGTGAAAAAGAGAGCGAGAGAGAGAGAGAGAGTAAAAGAGAGAGAGAGAGAGAGTGCGCGCGCGTGAGAGAGCATTAGAGTGAGAGTCCTTGCGTCGGCTATAATACCATTGACATCTCCCTCGCTCTAAGCTCAGTTCGTTGACAATTTGAGAAACAGCCAGGGAACCGAACCGATACAGGTCAGCACTGCTGGGGGGCGACAGAGACAAATGACGCTGGAGACAGGATGAATCCAGAGCATTTCCACAGCGGATCCACTGCAGAGAGAACCACTGTGAGTTCCTTGTTAAAGGTCTGGAATTATCCACTCTGCGGGGAAGAAATGGCTGAGGGAAGGAAGAGAAGCGACTGATTATAACTCTAACCCACCGGACACGCTCAAATGCTGTCGGACTCCTGATTGTGCAACCAAGAAAAGGTACTAGAAAGTACCAAAGAAAAGAGAAGAAGAGAAAAGCAAACGAAAGCCAAAACACCAATGTTGACAAAGTCTGGTTTGTTTTTGTCTTGGCTGGAAAGCCCCTCAACCTGCCCTGCGAGAACTCCATTCACCGGTCTGCCGACCGCTCTGGGTAACACGTCTCCAGTGCTGCTCGCTCGGTCGTCAGGTAACACACAGAGAACTATGTGAGCGCAAGAGCCGGCCTGTTTGGCAGTGACATGGGGAGGGTGGCCTCTTGTCCAAGTGTCGCTGGACACACTTTACTTTGTTGATGCATGGTTCTTGGGCGGTGAGGCAAGGAGACCCCTGACTTGCCACCTGATGGAAGCAGCAGTGACACGGTTAATAGCTCCTCCTCGGGTTTGTTAGAGGGGGGAAAACAGCTGGGGGGCTGAGCAGAGGCTGCTCTTGCCTTTTGTCCCTGCTGTCGTAGCTTGTTTTCTTCCTCCACCCCCACTCACTCACACACTTCATTCACATCCTGCTTCTCCAACATTCCTTTGATTCCGCTCCATTGATCGTCGGTTTCTGTTAGTTCAGATTGAGTCAAGTTGCACACCCCCCACCCCGCTCTGCTAAATCACCCCTTACTCTCCTCCATCCATCTCCCCGCTCTCTCTCTGTCTCTGATCTCCCTTTCTCTCTCTCTGTGCTTGCCATATCTCTACCATTGTGTAAACCTCAGATTATTCCAGTCTCTTGTCATTATATCTTCTCAGTCCATTACCTCATTATTCATTCTGCGAGGCCACTTTCCTGTGCACCTGTCTCGCTCTGCCATCCCCTGACGTAAAAGAGAGAGGCAAGACTCCCCTCTCCTCCCCCTTACCCTCATCCTATTACTACCACCGGGATTAAGAATCCACTCTATTCTGCATCCGCAATGTTCGCCTCCACCTCCTCCTCCGAGGAGCTGTGGAACTCCACCGAGAGTCCGTCGTGGGACAACCGCTCCCGTTGGAACTCTTCCCTGGGCAGGGAGGGAAGGGGGGGTGTCGGGGGCCAGGAGGATGGGGAGCAGCACCCCTTCCTCACGGACGCCTGGCTGGTGCCCCTTTTCTTCTCCCTGATCATGCTGGTGGGCCTGGTGGGGAACTCTCTGGTCATCTACGTCATTTCCAAACACCGGCAGATGAGGACCGCCACCAACTTCTACATCGGTGAGTGGAGGCAGGGCGACTGGCCACTGCTCGTGATGGAAATATCCCGGGCAGAGTCGTTTGGTTGTTCGACAAGAAAAAGCACGAGCTTTACTTTATGCGATTTGAATAAAAAGGAAATATTTGGGTATTAAGTTCAATTTGCAGAGTAGACAGGTTGCTTCTGCTTTTTTGCTGAGAACTTAATATCTGAATATATATATATATGTATGTATGTATATATATATATATCAGTTTTTTAAGTAGGTAGGTGTAGGGAGGATGTTCAAATTTTTCTCTTTTTCATTTTATTTTGATATAGGATATAATATTTGCTGCTAGAGGCTTCTATGTATTAATCTGCATGATGCAGGATTAGAGTGGTCTGATAACAAGAAATAACCAAATAATACTAAACAGTCCCTGTAGAATATTATTCGTTTTTTCATGCAGTCTTTTACTGCAGGTGTTTCAGATGCTGAGGGATGATAACAAGAACACCCTACTGGGAACAAATCATTATGAGTAACTCCTATTAACCTGTGAACCTATCAAATGAAGAAAATGATAATGTGAGAAAGGTTGTCAAATTACAAAGATTGATGTCCTGACAATCAAGTCCGGTCCCAGTGGAAGTTTCCCTGCCCATACCTGGTATTCAGGGCATACTGACGTTTGCCGAACGTGATTGATTTTCTAAATGGGTTCTGAAAGCTCTCCAACCATATCTGCCACCTCCCCAGAATTCCAATTGAAACGGAGGGATTGATAGTGAAGGTTAATTCAACAAGGTGGCGTCAACGTTTCAACTTTTGCATGTGTGTGCGTGTGTGTGGAAATGTGTGAGAGTGTGCATCGATGCATGTTGCATTCACATCACATCACAGTGTACATGATGTGAATTTCTACTTGGAATAATGTAATATGCCAAGGCACTTCCGTATTACACTCACCTATACACTCAAGACTGTTTATTACTCAGAAACATTGCTTCATATACATATCCACAAATAACCTTGACCATGAACAACAGCCTTAAGTCAATGTAGTTTGTCATTTTTCCTGCTTGGAATTTAAACCGTTAATTTCCTGTTTTTAATAGTGTAAATCACATTGCAATATCAGATTGGTAGGGCCCATTCAATCTCTGCTTCCTGCTGGGATAAATTATGCACAGCTGTTCATAATCAGGTGGAGAAGAAATGGTTATCTATAAAGATGTAGATATTGTACAACGAATAATGATTTCCTGCCTTCAGCCAGTAAGATGCTCTGAAACATCTGAAAAACAACCGTTAATCATTTGATGAAGCGGTTCTCTGACACAAACAAAACATCCTCACTTTAGCACTTTAGGCAAGCTTGGCTTATTGTGAACACTTAATCACATTGCTCCAATGTGATTCACCAGAAATCTTATTAATCACACATTACACAGATAAAAGACTCTGCCAGGTGGTTGCCTTGAAGCTGGAATATTTATTTTGAGTTTAAACTGGAGACATGGTAGACACATGTGTCCACACATAAATCAACACTTTATAAGAATTGAATGATGATATCCCCGAACACACATCAAATTACATCAACTGTCACTCAGCGGATAACATATACAAAAATCTTGATTGAAATGTTTATCTTAATGGTCAGTCGATGCCACAGTAATGTTCTGTTTAAAGTTAGGGGTCAAGCCTTGAGGATAAATGGATGACTGGAAGCAGGAGTGTGTTTGTGACAAACCATTAATATTTGTCTTTCTTAATCTACAGCAAACCTTGCTGCCACAGACATCACCTTCCTGGTGTGCTGTGTGCCCTTCACTGCCACGCTCTACCCCCTCCCTGGTTGGATCTTTGGCGACTTCATGTGCAAATTTGTCGCCTTTCTTCAGCAGGTGAGAGCTTGACTTTGTTCGAACTCATTTCCTGTTATTTGATACACGATTCATCCTTGGCAATTTCAAACACAAATGTGTGGCGCCTCTTTTCAGCAGGTGTTTTACCCCTAATTATGGAAATACTTCTTACATTTGAACTTGCTGCTCACACTATACAAAGTAGGGATGGGCAAAATGATTATTTTCCGGGAATCAGTTTTTTCAGTTCTGTTCACTATCACGATTCGTTCGTTTAATTTGTTCGTTAAATCAGATTAAGTCATTTGACAGTGCTTATAAGTATTGGGTACGCCCGCCAATTAAGGCTTTTTCACAGACTGCCCTACCATAAGGGTACTGTCGGCGGTCGAAACGCCAGCCGTAATTGAGCTGTGCCAGGCCGCACCGAAATCGAACCGCACCGCACGGTGGAACAGAAAACGGAAACGAAAAAAAGTTTTCAGTAACGGTGCGCTCGGAAAAACAAAAAAAGCAAATTTCTGTAGCATTTGCCTATACGACGCAGTTCGACCATTTCCATGGTAGTTAAATCAATACTTTATTAAAGCATTCAATTGTGTTGTAGAACAAAGTAAAAAGAAAACGTATGAAGTGCTTGCATGATATTGAAGCCTACAGTGATCGTTAGTTAACTTGTGTGGCGGTGCCTTTTCATTTGTTTACCAATGTGCCATGGCAACGCGATTGCTACCTGCTGTAGTACTCTCATTGGCTGAATCTTTGAGAACATTTTAGACTCAATCAATATAAGGTTGCGGGGAGATGGAGCTCTGTTCGTTTGTATGTTTTATTTTCGTGACCATGTTTTTGTTTTATGTAAAAAAATAAATAATAATAATCAAAGAATCAGTGTTCTTGTTTTGGGAATCAGTTCTCGTCGTTCACCTTCGGGATTTGTTCGTTGTGAACGAATCGTTCGCGACCGACCCATCCCTAATTCAAAGTGACTTTGTGATAAATTAAAGGCACTTGTCCATGTGGGACTGTCTTTTATCGCTTAGAACCCCTGCAATTAGTTTAACAAGCTGCACCTGTGCCAAGTGGCAGTTGCACCTCTGTGTTATTGGTTGAGGCTTCCTCATGTAGAACTTAAACACATACTAAATCTAATACAAAATGAAGTCCACTATTTAGAATCAAAGTATTAAAGGGGTTTAAGGTATCCAAAGAGAAATAGTTTTTGCCGCCTTTCCAGTATTTACAAATCTTATTAATTGACCCATATTACACAGATGCATGAAAATAAGCAGAAATAGCTGCAAAGTTTGTTTGAACTCAAATATTATTCATAACTAGTCAAAATGGTGCAAGAGTCCGAGAACATCTGTGTTCCAAAATGTTTCCTGTAATTTTGATAAGAACTAAAGATTGACTTCTTTGAAGCTTATTGCTTATTATCTTCCCGGGGAGATCTATTAAATTGAAGACGAGAGGTAGGTTCAAAATGAAGATGGTTGGGGGAGGGAGGGGGGGATTGAAACAGTGAAGACGATAACAAGTAATGAGTTAAGTGCTGTTTAAACAAAGAATAGCCAGAACGACTTAATGAACTTCATTCTAAAAAGGGAATGAGCCTTTGAGGTAGGTCTGCCATCCAGGCAAGAGAAACGGCAGACACACACACATTTTCACTTCAAGGGGTAGGCTTTCTTTTTGAACACTGAAAATAATTGCATTTCGTTTTCTTAAGATAACTACTCTTTGGACTATATAAATCTTGTTCTTTCAGGGTTTTTATAATTTATTTATTATTTAGACCCATCATTCGGCTATCTTTTTTACTGCGTCAGCTTGTGTCACTATCTAAAAATCTTCCATTGCTTCTTTCCCCTTCTTGGGTGCCCCGAAATGTGAAAAGGTGGTCCTCTTTCAGCCATGTTGTAAAAAATCGTACAACCGTGTTGTAAGACCCCCCACTTTTCACATGTGGCTTTGTACTGCTCTATTGATCAGTTTATTATTAGATTAAGAGAGCAAAAGGCAACTAATTGATTTTGATTTGAACGGAACCAAAACTAGCTGTTTCCTTAAAACAAAATGTAAAAAGAGATAAGAAGCCTTTATATGATTTTTCCAAGTGTGTTCGCAACTCCCATATATATAATGTCCATACCTATGAATATTATATATAATTTCAGCCAAGTTCATTCAATTAGATGCCAATTAGTTATACACACTTCAGACTTAACCCTCTTAAGGAACTGAATATTTGATCAGACAGAATATGATGAGACAAACATAGTAGCCCATCACAGCAGGTGCAGGAGAGTCTGCTGTCCTTGATGATCCTCTGGTCATCATGGACATCATGGACCTTAACACTCTCTCGCTATATATCAACAAAAATGCAGTGCTACTGCAACCTTATCTCAACAACCTCACACATACACAAGGCATTGGATGAAGCATTTGACTCTGTGTCATTCATAAGCAAGAACTATCCGTCCTTTTTCAACAGTTTACATTTTTTAGATTAGTCTGTTCTTATTTATAATGCAATTTTACAAGACAGCGGACTGTAAGGGTGCATTGGCTTCTTCTGATAAAAAAATCTCAGCGCATTGACGTCAACCCAAATGTCAGCCTGTTGATGCACGATGAAACACTTTGATTCTACAATTCAATTCAATTTTATTTGTATAGCCCTTAATCACCATTACAGTCTCAAAGGGCTTAACAGGCCAAATATTTGTGACACCCCCCTTTACCCATGCCCCCACACGGGCAAGAAAAACCCCCTTGAATCAGCAAGGAAGAAATCTTGAGAAGAAACGCAGTGTAGGGGATCCCTTCTTCCAGGGATGGTCAGGAGTGCAATTGATGCCACAATTGACATACAGGTAAATACATGCACATCATATTAAAATGGTGATGGGGTTCTGGCCGGTTATCCATGAGGAGAGTCCAGGCATCCAGTCCAGTACCCGCAACACGCTAGAACAGACAGAATAGTGAATTAGAACGGAAAAGTACATAGTGGGAATGTATAATGTAATAAGAAAAGCACAAGCAAACAGAGTAGTCTTCATTTCGCATCTGTCGTTTTCACACTCCAAATGCAAGATTATAGAGGTGCGTTTTGAGCTTTCCTTTGAATAGCTCCACAGAGTCAGCTTCCCTGATCACTGATGGCAGCCTATTCCATAGGAAGGGGGCTCGATAGGCAAACGCTCTCTGTCCAGCCGATTTCTTTTTAACCTTCGGCAATGAAAGAAGGCCCGCTCCCGAAGACCGGAGGGACCGAGAAGGACTATAAGGAATAATCAGGTCCTTCAGGTAGGATGGAGATAATCCATGCAAGGCTTTATAGGTTAGCAATAGCACCTTAAAGTCTGATCCGAAAGTTATTGGTAGCCAGTGTAAAGAGGCGAGAATAGGTGTAATATGATCAAACTTTCTCGTTCTGGTCTGCAGTCTAGCTGCCGCATTGTGTACCAGCTGTAAACTTTTTGTGGTAGAGTTCGGTAATCCCGAGAACAGTGCATTGCAATAGTCCAGTCTTGACGAAACAAATGCATGAATCAGTGTCTCTGCATCCACTGCAGATAACATTGGTCTAATTCTTGCAATGTTTCTCAGATGGAAAAAGGCAATTCTAGTTATACTTCTTATATGTTGGTCAAAGCATAATTGAGGGTCAAACAGGACACCAAGATTTTTGACGGACGCACTCTGTGGGATGGCGAAGCCATCCAACCACAGAGACATCCTCAAACTCTTCCCGGTCCCGCTTCGAGCCGATAACTATCAGCTCTGTCTTCCCAGTATTAAGCTGTAGGAAGTTTTGTGACATCCAGCCCTTCACAGCAGCCAGACAGGACTCAACCCTTTGAATCTGGGCCGAGTCCCCGGAATCTACAGGAATGTAGAGCTGGGTGTCATCCGCATAGCAATGGAAACTAATTCCGAAGCCGCGGATAACGTCGCCCAGGGGAAGCATGTAAATTGCAAAAAGTAATGGACCAAGAACCGACCCTTGTGGTACGCCAAAGCGCAATTTACAGTGCTTTGATTCTGCACCCTCATGATGCACAAATTGGGTTCTATCTATGAGGTACGATTCAAGCCAACCAAGAGCCGTACCCCCGAAACCAACATAGTGTTCAAGACGGTGAAGAAGAGTGCCGTTGTCGATCGTATCAAACGCAGCGCTCAGATCCAATAGCACAAGCATTGTGCTTGTATTTTTATCCAAAGCTAAAAGGATGTCATTTACAACTCTTGTAATAGCAGTTTCAGTTGAGTGGAAATTCCTGAACCCTGACTGGAAAGGTTCAAAGAGATTGTTCCTCGTCAGATAATCAACGATTTACTTTGCTACAATCCTTTCCTCTACCTTGGAAAGGAAGGGCAGATTCGATATAGGCCGATAGTTCCTGACTAATTCAGGATCTAGGCCAGGCTTTTTGAGTAGCGGTTTTAACACCGCAGCCTTGAAATTGGAGGGAACAATTCCTGTTGAAAATGAAAGATTCATAAGCGAGAGGATTGCAGGCCCCACCGTTGGAAGAAATTCCTTACAATCTGTCTACAGTAAAAGCTTTGCTGTACCCGCGTGGAAATGCCGAAAATAGATAAGGTATATGCAAAAAAGCATGACTAGATTTTTCTCAGCTGCTGTGAAGATATGATTACGAGATGCAAACAGAGATACCAGATGATTAAGAAGATAACAGACAATTTCATTTTTTGGAATATATAAAATAATATAATAATATTAAATAATATAATAATAACTAACAACCCCAAATGTAGGCCCACTCCCTCTCAGCCCTTTTCCATCGACGTGTTGCATTCACCTTCCTTTTGAGGAGACATGGGTAGAGCTAAGATAGCGCCATGTGCACGCATGCACGTTACAGTCAAGGTGGAATACCTGAACCAAACAAGGAAGAGACGCCATGATTTTTCATAAAGAAACAAAGAGCAGTCAAAGGTCGAAATGATCTCTTAATAGAGGCAGTTGCAAAGTCAACAGATATTTAGCCATTTCTAAAATATTACACTCAATTTATAGCTCTTGAATCTTACCCATAATATCTCATTGATATACTTTCACTTTACTAGCAATCAACAGCCAATCATTTTTCTATTAATCTATATTTAACTAAAGTTGGCTTGCACTTTATTGTATATAATAAAAGAAAAATAATATTTCACTTTCAATACCCAGAGATATATTTTTCTTTTACAAAAAAGGATTACAGCCCACGTTCAGTGATGGGCTGGATCCCATTCCATCCATTGAGTCCCAGGTACCTGGCTCCTGGTGAATCCATGTTGAAAAATACACAGATTAGTGCCACAGAAGCACTCATGTCTAATGCGCAACAGAGTGTATCCTGGCAGCCCATCCATCCTGCATGTCTCTCGCTCTCGCTTACTCTCTCTCTCTCTCTCTCTCTCTCTCTCTCTCTCTCTCTCTCTCTCTCTCTCTCTCTCTCTCTCTCTCTCTCTCTCTCTCTCTCTCTCTCTCTATGAGAGCTCCACTTCTGCTGGTAATGGGGATACCTGTTGCTGTCAGCCATGAAGCACCTCCGCCTGAAAAGAGAAGAAGAGCAGTCAAACATTATGGAAGAGGAGAAGCTTACGTTTCTTCTTTCCATTTTAAATGTAAGCTTTGTATATGGCACATACCTGAAAAGAAAACATATATATCATTCTTTAATGATGTATATGTCAACGGTTAAATTCAAGACAAAAATGCATGCTACATTTATATTACTTTCATTTGTGTGTACTACACAAATATATATGACCAAAAAATAATAATTAGGTTGTATTTCCTTAAATTATATTATATTATATTATCCAATCCAATCCACTTTATTTATATAGACAATTTAAGCAAAAACAGGGTTCCCAAAGTGCTGTACAACAAGATAAGAAATATATAAAGATAATAAAAATACACTGCCCACATAACACATCGACATAACATCAACTCATCTACATAACATCAACACGCTGCCTGGAGTTAAAAGCCAGAGAAGAGAGGTGAGTTTTAAGATGGGGCTTAAAAAGAGACAGTGAAGGGGCTTGTCTGATGTGCAGTGGCAAATTATTCCACAGTTTTGGAGCTGCAACGGAAACACCTCCGTCACCTCTGAGTTTTACCCTGGCTCTGGGCTCTGTCAGGAGCAGCTGGTCAGCTGACCTGAGAGAGTGGCTGGGAATGTAGGGGTGGGGCAGCTCCGATAGGTGAGGTGGGGCAAGGCCATTCAAGGCCTTAAAAACAAATAAGACAATTTTAAAATGAATTCTAAAATGCACAGGCAATAAGTGAAATGTGCTCATACTTTCTTGTGCTAGTAAAAAGACGGGCAGCAGCATTTTTTACCCGTTGCAGACGAGCAATGGAGGACCCGCTAACCCCCATATAAAGTGCATTGCAGAAATCCAGCCGGGTGGTCACAAAGGCGTGGATTACTATTTCAAAGTGCTGTCTCTGAAGGACTGGTTTAATTTTTGCCAGCTGCCTCAACTGGAAAAAGCTAGACTTCACCACAGCTTTAATCTGGCTGTCAAATTTAAGGTCTGAGTCCACTTTTACCCCCAGATTGGTCGTAATTGGCTTGTGGTACTGTGCTAAAGAACCGAGATCAAGCAGGGGGGGTCACAGAAGGTAGGACCTGAACCATTCAAGAGGTGTGCCACTGATGCCCACCCACTGCTCCAAACGAGCAACCAGGATTTCATGGTCCACTGTGTCAAAAGCAGCGGTCAAATCCAGTACAAGGACAACACAGTGACCAGAGTCAGTCAAATCAAGAAGTACAAGGACAACACAGTGACCAGAATCTGTCAATGATGGATTTCTGCATGGGCAAAGTGGGCACATGTCCAGGGCCCTGGCCAATGGGGGGGCCCTTGATATACATATTATTTTTTCATTTATTTTTTATTTAAAAAATTCAAAATTCATTCTTTGGTCATTAAAGGATTAGAATGTTTTTGATTTGCAAAAATAAATACATCACATTTAAAATAAAATAACCTGACGGAACGTTAATGTCGTAGTGCTTGGTCAACGGAAAATTTCACAGGGAAAAAATGGATAAACGTGTGCTAAGCGGGTCGGCATAGCATATAAGAAGGAAAGAAAAAGACACTAAAGATACTGCCCTGGTACAACAAATACCGTCCATCTCAACATTTTGACTCATTAATTCATTAGAGGAATTCAGTAGGTGCTTTTAAACTCATGATATTAACCTGACAGATTCCATGTTCTGCCGTTAAGACGAGCGGCTTGCACTACGCATGCCCGCAGCTGCAGGGTTAGAAAATCTCTCTCTCTCTCTCTCTCTCTCTCTCTCTCTCTCTCTCTCTCTCTCTCTCTCTCTCTCTCTCTCTCTCTCTCTCTCTACCCACTGTCTTATATCAAACAATGGAAGTGTACTCGTTTCAATTGGATCCAAATCTGTCTCTATGAGGAGACTTCTCTAATGCTGCAATATAATGTACCATGCAGCTTCTCTCTCTCTTTCTCTCCCCCCCTCCCTCCAACTTGTGGCATCCTGGCTTCTGATATTCAGTGTTTTCATTATTTTTCATTCATTATGCATCTCCCCCACACTCATATCTCTCTCTCGCTCTCTCTCTCTCTCTCTCTCTCGGCTGCGCGCAGCATTATAATGTGTGTGGTTGTGAATTGCATTAGTTATATGCGACCAAATTCGGTGTGCTGGTGCGTGTATTTGCGTGGTGGTAGGGGTCCATGGCTGGTTTGTGTCCAGGGCCCGTGGTCATGTTAATCCGTCCTTGGGGTCAGTAGCTAAAAAAAATAAAAGCGCTGATTCTGTGCTGTGCAATGTTTTAAAGCCGGATTGGAAAATCTCAATAATATTTTGTTCATTTAAAAAGTCCATGAGCTGGGAATACACAATCTTTCTAAGATTTTAGAAAGAAAGGGCAATTTGGATAAAGGCCTGAAGTTTTCCAAAACAGTAGAATCCAGCCTAGGTTTTTTTAACAACGGATGCACAACGGCATGTTTAAAGTTGACAGGAACCACTCCAGAGGTCAGACTGCTATCACTGCAGTAAATGATGGTCCAACAGTCTGAAAAACCTCCTTAAGAAGTCGGGGAGGGACATTATCCCCCGGAGAGCCTGGGGGCTTCAGATGAACAACAATATCCTGCAAAAAGGATAGGGTCACAGGCTCAAATTAGTCAAAAACAGCTGAGCAGGGGACAGACACTGAAGGGTCAATGGCAGGTGGCGAAATAAGTTGTCTGGCAGATGAGCGTTGATAACTTTAAACAATACACGAGGCTTGTGAGAGTTTAACAGGACAATATCAGAAAAATATTTTCTTTTAGCCTCTTTCACAAAGGATGGTTATGACGCCAGCAATCCCTCAACATTTGAAAGGACACTTTAATTTGTCCTTTTTCCATTTTCTCGCAACTCTTCAACATTCCTGTCTGGCAAACACGGGTTATTTCATTCAGCCAGGGCTCCACCTCTGACTTGGTTTTTATGCTGTCTAGCCTTTAATGGAGCCGCAAAGTCTATGGCAGTTTGACAGGTGTCGAGAAACCATGAGTTCAGAGCCTCAGTATCCTTATACACAAATGCAGGGTAGACACAGTTTTGACTGAAAGCACTAGTAAAGCGAGCAGCAGTGGAAGGGTTAATAACCTGACATCGGCGAGCGGCAGTGCGAGGTTTAACTGTTTGACAGCAAACAGTAGCTTCAAACAGCACAGGCAAATGGTCAGAGAAAAAAGCGTCACAGATCTCCAGATTAACAACAGGCAAACCATTAGATAAAACAAGATCAAGTGTGTTCATGTGTAGGCCCAATTACAGACTGCACAAGATTAAACGTGTCGATGATGTTTAAAAATTGTCCTGCCAATCGGTTCTCAGGGCAACACACGTGAATATAACAATCTCCAACAATAATAACCCGGTCATATTTAGGCATTATATCCGCCAAAAACATATACAAATCTGTTAGAAAGTCTCTGTTATATTTGGGAGGCTGATAAACCACCGCACACAACACTGTGTGAGAATGTCCCAGCTCAAACAGACTAAGTTCAAAGCTGGTGGTGGATGGCAGCGATATCTGTTTGCATTTTAAGTCACTCTTAAAAACAGTCGCAATTCCTCCAGCTCGGCCAGACGTCTGGGGAGGATTAAAATAGCAGCACTCGTCAGGTAAAAGTTCTGTGAAGACAGTGGACTCCCCAGCACAGTTATAAAAATAAGTCTCTAAACCAAAACTATATGCAACCCATAGAGAAATCTATGGGTTGATTATGAATTACTTTCGTTATAATGCCAATTCTAAAGCGACAACATCTTGTGAACATGAAAGCAGATTTCAATGGTTGCATAGACAGTACAAATACCAAGATCAGGGTATACACCGACTGTGTTCATATCAATAGCATGATGTTGAGAAGCAAAATGAAAAGTTATGCCTATTTCCACGAGAGTGCACCACTACCCCCCCCCCCCCCCCCCCCCCCCCCCCCCCCCCACACAATATTACATTAAACGAAAAATGTAGAATTGTCCTAAAAGGGGTAGGGGGTCATCAAAACATTAGTGATCTAATTACCATATAAATTGCAGTGAGAGCAGGGCCCCCCTTCACGGCGTACTTTAAACAGAGCATGAACTAGTGACTGATGGGAGCTGTGGGAACTCGATTACTCCCTCCCTGTATCATCACATCTATTCTCCCTGCTCTGAATATAATCCCCTTATCTCTCTCACTCTTTCTATATATATATATATATATATATATATATATATATATATATATATATATATATATATATATATTTATCTTTCTATATGTCTTGCTCTCCCGGTATATCACATCATGGGTATTAATTATGCTCTGGAGCTTTGAAGGCCTTGAGTGCCACCCTCAGAACTTGGAGAGAGTCAAAGGAGTGAGACAGACGGGGGGAAGACGGGTTAAGATGAATCCAACAGACCCAGGGTCTTATGGAGGGCAGCTTAGAAATAAACAGAGACCTCGTCATTCTCAATCATTCTCAAGAAGCTCCCGGTTTGAGTCTTGCTGCTGTACGTATAGATACTTGGAGGTCCTACACGTGGGAAAAGAAGCATTCATTTTGAGGTGTTAATTTATAAGAGTGGAGGATGTATAGCTCCATACAGCTAATGAATATAGCACTTGATTTGACTATGCAAATGTTGTCAATACCAGCGCTGGGACTCTAATACCTTACTAACACCCTCACATGCATACATTACAGGGTGTAGAACTCATTAGTAAACTCCCAGGCACATGGTGCGGTGAATTGAGATAGAGCCCACTCTCTCTGAGTGCCAATCAAACGCTACCGTTTCCTTTTTCTTAATTAATCATCTATTTTTGTATCTCCTTCCTCTTCTTTGCGCCTTCAATAGAGGGCTGGGAACACGGTGGATAAGGAGTGCAGTGTATGTGAGCAAAAGGGGACGGGTTGTGATTCAGATGGGAGGCTTTTGAGTTTTTATTCAGATTGAGTAAAGGCAACTGGGCCTGTCGTTGTGTTAAGTAACAGTGAAGAAAAGGATGGAGGAGTGTTTTAAAAAGTGTTCAAAAATCATAGTGTTAGTTTGATCTACATTTTTGTATCGGACTCACCATCATAATTGACAGCAATTTTGTAAACGCAAAATGGTGTCGATCTCAGCTTTAATAGGATGTATTTACATGAAGAAAAAGTAGGTGTGACATTCTTTAGGATTTGAGTGTTGAAGAAAACCCAATGCTGTGTTGTAGCCTGTTGCTAGTTTCTATGCGCAAAGACCATTATAATGTTACAATTATTGATTTATATGTTAATTGTTGATTCCATAAATGGCCTGTATGGGTGGCCTGTATGATGGATTATTCTCATCTGCACTGCTTGCTTCACTGATATAAAATCCAACATAGGGAGGTGCTCACGTGCATTCATGTGTGTTAATTGAATATGAATTTCAAAGCAGATGGATGCACTATTAAATGAGAACTGTGTCTACAACTCCTCCCGACCAGGTGACGGTGCAGGCCACATGCATCACCCTGACCGCCATGAGCGGCGACCGCTGCTACGTCACCGTGTACCCGCTCAAGTCGCTCCGTCACCGCACGCCGAGGGTGGCCATGATCGTCAGCGTCTGCATTTGGATAGGTGGGTTCACGCTGTCCTCTGGGCGTACTATTCAGTTATATACTGACAGCAATGGGAGAAGCTTTGTAAGAAGTAACAAGTGAATCATAGAACAGTCCCTGACAGAATAAGTCAAGTTGTTTTCATATCAATCTGTCTCTTGAACCCTCTCCCATCGTAGGTTCCTTCATCCTTTCCATTCCCATCTTCCTGTACCAACACATCGAGGAGGGCTACTGGTACGGTCCCAGGCAGTACTGCGTGGACAGGTTCCCCAGCAAGACGCACGAGAGGGCCTACATCCTCTACCAGTTCATAGCCGCCTACCTGCTCCCCGTCCTCACCATCTCCTTCTGCTACACGCTGATGGTGAAGAGGGTAGGGCGGCCCACCGTGGAGCCAGTAGACAACAACTACCAGGTGTGGAAAACCTCAAAACCCTATATGCAGCTTGACGATGCCCAGCGGCAGCTGTGCAGATGTAGATACGGTTGAGATATATTCCTCAAACTGAAAATCAATTTGGTAGATACAGTTGTGGAGTTCCTCTGCAAGGCAGAAGAACTAACCCGTTTCCTCTTCTCTCGTTCGGTCCACTGCTCTTTCCCCCTGATCTCTCTGATCCTCCCCAGGTCAACCTGCTGTCGGAGAGGACCATCAGCATACGGAGCAAGGTGTCCAGGATGGTGGTGGTGATCGTCCTTCTGTTCACCGTGTGCTGGGGTCCCATCCAGTTCTTTGTCCTCTTTCAGTCCTTCTATCCCCAGTACCAGCCCAACTACGCCACATACAAGATCAAGACGTGGGCCAACTGCATGTCCTACGCCAACTCCTCTGTCAACCCCATCATCTACGGCTTCATGGGGGCCAGCTTTCAGAAGTCCTTCAGGAAGACCTTCCCCTTCCTCTTCAAGCACAGGATCAGAGACAACAGCACGGTGTCCCGGACCGCCAACGCAGAGATCAAATTTGTGGCCGCGGAAGAAGGGAACAATAACAATGTCGTGAGCGGGATTGAATGAACGGAAGGCTGGAAACCGATAATGATTGAGAACATAAGTACTGCCTTCATATTCCGGTATCCTTAAGGCCTCGGAGACTTACTAATAGGAGGCTAACTTTGGTTAAAAGAGACTTTTGCGACTTTTGAACCGCATATCCTGACCTCATTCATGGATCTCATTTTGTCTGCTCTGTGAACATTAGACTGGTCTTATTTGATAGTGGATGTTGGTCCTGACCACAACTGTAGACCTACCGCATGAAAAGTCATGGTCTAATGCTGGATAAAAGAATGTCAAGTGCTTTTCTGATTGACATTTCTCGCACACATTTGTATTTGGTCTATTGGCCAATTACAGGACAAAGTGAATCGACGAAGAAAAAGTGTGATGGCACACACATATAGACTTTGGGATCACAAAGGATCACGGGCAACAGAAGCAGCCATAGACGTCTGATAAGGCAAAACAAACCTACATTGTGTGCCCACAGGAAATCCCTTCTAATCCACCTAGAGCAGTGGCCAATTAGACTCATATTTGATAGGAAGCTTGATGGACATTTCAGATTAATTCCTGTGATACTCACCGGGCTACAATGAATGTAAGACACACGGCTATTACTATAACTGCCTTCAGTGCACAAGCTTCCCATTTGTAATATTTCTGCTGTGTGGAGACTGGGTAATGAGTAGCACTGCTGTTTCTTCATTGGAAAGGAAGAAACTCACACACAAATGAAAAAAAAAGTTGAATTCTGTCTAATTGTCAGTATCAATGTGTGTTTGATGTCCTGAACTTAGCCACTACTGTTTGTTGGAGCTGTTTGTGATGCCAGATAGAGCTTCACAATGATTATATAGCATTCCTGTTTTCTAGTGCTTCATATCTAATCTTTGATTTTCATCACAATGTTTTTGTCCATTCCCAATTATAAATGGAATGCAGTTGGTGTATGACAGTAAGTTCAACTGTGTGTGTGTGTGTGTGTGTGTGTGTGTGTGTGTGTGTGTGTGTGTGTGTGTGTGTGTGTGTGTGTGTGTGTGTGTGTGTGTGTGTGTGTGTCGGGGGAGGGGGGGCTGATATGGCTGATATGGGTGATGGGTTGCAGTTTTCTTTGCTATTCAGTTTGTCACCGTATTTGGTATTTCGGTCTTCGCTATGTTTAACACAACACCACAGTTCTTCTGACCAATCAGTGTCCTATGAGGAACAAGGTGATATATGTGACAGGCTTTGATAGACAGATGGTTTATCCAATCACCTGCCAATTATTGTTTGAAAGGGCCTTCTCTTGGATGGTTCTGTGTAACAAACCATTCATATGGGGCTTCAGGTTATAGTAACCCCCGGTATAGAACCCAAGGACACTCAGAATCCTCCAGACTAGGTGCATCCACCCACTACAGTTCTACTCTCTTTAATTAGAACATTTTGGTATTCTTTAATGAGAACGTTTTTCCTGCAGATTTTTCAAGTATTTCCTAAAAAGATAAATTATAAAATAATTGTCTATTGAAACCATAGACAAAAGCTTACAAATGATGAATGTTAAATGACATCCCTCAGGGTTTCCAAGCCCCAAGCTAACTGAAGGTTGTTATTTCATTTGAATAATTTTCATAAAAAAAACAACACCTTGCTATATTGACTTAGACTTAGTCATTTGGATTGACTTGAAATGTTTCTAAGTGCATTCCGGACATGATCGTGATGGGACTATTGTGAAAATGTGGCTAGCATGTTATTCTAGTTATGTATTTGTCTTTGTTACTTGACATTTCTAGTTAATATGTAAATGTTTGTGTTGATAGCTGTCTCATTCATTGGGACTTAAAATTAAAGCTTAAAATACCTCTTTGTGACAAACCTTTTTTATCATATACCTCCACAACTAAAGTGTGATGCTATGACGTGTAACGACAACATGCAAGTAAAGTTTATTCATTTTCCCATATAAGTTTTTTTTCACAAAGTGTGCCTGATTAATTTACTGATTATTTAGTCTTAATACTTTGAGTAGGTAGTCCCGCTACCAATGAATACTAATAACCAGAATACCCATCCAGAAATATAACTGAAAATGTAATGAAATTCAAATAACTAAAGGATATGTTTAAAAGGTTTTCTCTTAATTCAAAGACACATGTGAAATTAACGATTTCAGTTGCTGATTGTGGAAAATATAAAAAAACAGAATCTGAACTTCACTACAAAAAGATTGAGTGGGAATTGGATGGAACTAAGATTAGGCATCTGTTCTAAGATCTTCTCTATTTACTAGAGATATAAATAACGTATGCATTCCATATGAATCTCATGTGCATTTCAGGCATTTGTCTGATGTTTTCCCCAGTAGGATTGTTTGTATTTCTAGGAGCCCGACAAATTGTGTGTATCAAAAGTGATCATTTTGAGATGGAATCGCCAATGAACATGGTGTAAGCAGGATAATTGAGCAATTTAAACAAAGGTCAAATACAACTAATCGACTCAATTGTTTCTCGTCAATGTAGGAAAAAATAACACAAATCATTTGATTTTCGCTTATTGATTAGTTGATAGCAACCATTAGGTTAAAGATGAAAGTAGCTAACATCTGATCACTGTTGGTAACTGTGGAACCAGCTAAACAACACCAAGGTGTTCCGTTATGCAAAAAAAATAATTCTACTTTGTATAATCTTTTCCAATAAAGGGACAGCCCAGAGTGGTTACAATAAAGGTGATTATAAAGAATCCAATAACATGTCCCAAAGATAATAGGGAAAATCCTCCCTTCCTCTCTAGATACTGAAATTGCTTATCCTCGGTAACCCAAAACATATAAAAGCCTTCTTCAAATGGCTCCCCACTGGCACATGTATTTTTCAGTCAACACAATATTAAATCAAACAGAAACGAAAGCATGCGCACCCCCTCAGATGTTCTTGAGTCCAGACCATCTGAGGTGTATGATGATTCGGTGTGCATGCATTCTAGATTTAACCAACAAACTCAACCTTGTCGATGCAGTGTTCTCCTCAACCCGTTGGAGGAACTGTAGATTTTCATGAGATTCATCAAATGGCTCTTTACAAATGAAAGAAATTTGAAATGAAAACAAATCACCTCAATAAAAGCACAAAAGCAATGAAAAATTGAAAGTATACAAAAGCTGCTTTCACACGCAGATAACCACCCTTTAACATTTAGTCATTGTTTTTGTTTGTGTTTTTCTGTTTGTCAGTTTCTCCCTCTTGTGTAGGTCTACTGTTTCCCCTCACAATGATCGCCAGAAACAAACAACAGGCGTGTGAGTCACAAAGAAGAGCACAAATAGCACTTGTTCTCCTCTCTCCTAACGCTTTAAAGTGGTATTGCTCCCGCAGACGGGTTGGTTGAGGTCAACAAGTAGCGAAGGTGGGTGGTATATTGTCATCACCAAAGACAAAGCAAAAGTCAAATGATGACTTGGGCGCAGCAATCATTGGTATCTATTTCTGTCCCTGCAGCTCTCCACTAGAGCCTCCTATTGTTTGCCCCGAAATAACAGATAAGCGTTATTGTGATTGCGGGTATGACGACTGAAAGAACAAAACAGACCCTTCAGTCAGATGCAGGTCACAAACGTCAGGAACGATGGTCCTCTTGCACCTATAAGCTACAAGCAATAAGCTAATTCTTCACATATAGCTACAACCTTGTGGTGTGAAGGAGCTGTTGGAGGTGAGCCTGATCAGAGAGCAGGATGTAAAGACTGACAAAGGGCTGTGCTTTCTCTCTCTCTTGCAGTGACGCCGGTCCGGGTGCTTGCAATCCTAGGGGTTACGATCGCAGAGGTTTTGAGGACACAAGATAAGGGAGTGTTGTTGTACGTCCTGTCTGTTGAGGATGGCACTCTGTGTCCCCTCCACCTCTTTAATGAAGACTCTTTATAAACGTCTGGTTCCTTCATTCAAGAACCTGCAAAGATCTGCAAGCTTCAATGTATTTGCACGCACACACACACACATACACACACACACACACACACGCACACACACGCACACACACGCACACGCACGCACGCGCACACAGACACACACACACACACACACACACACACACACACACACACACACACACACACACACACACACACACACACACACACACACACACAGTTGCACTTGCTGTCATGCACCAAAAAAAAACACATAGAATTGTGGCATGCTTAATAATATTTGGCAGTATCCATAACACAAGTGTGTATGCAACGCAAATAGACCATATAAAATACGAAAACTAAAAGAGTCTACATAACTAATTTGTATCATGTTTTGGATTAGTGTTTTTCTCCATTTCTTGCATCCCCAATTTAAGGCAGTAGACATTTCCATCCTCTTGAAATCCTAGCTGCACATTTATTGTAAATAGAAACAGTCATCCTCTGCCCCTGTGAATACGTTTTAACTGGTGATGGCATGTTTGCTGTTTTGCACCCTAATCTACTACACCAACACCGTGTTGCTCTACTCTACTTGACCAACAAGCTTAGTCATGTTGTTCACGTAGCTTATAATATAGATTATATACATTGATACCAATAGGTATCAATTGATTAATTCATCAGACCGAACCATAGAATCTCATGAGGCTCTTAATCATCCCAGTCATGTGCAGAAAACATGATTTTAAATCCATTTACATTGAAAGCTACTTATGGGCAGTCTATTCACTTGACCTCCAGTGTAAACCATAATTCACTGACTAAGTGGTACTATAATTATTGCTGACCTTTTTCAGGGAAACATGAACGGAATAATTCCCCATAATTCCCCATGAAATGGCATTAGCATGCTTTATCTTTTAGACCCAGCCCCAAGATCCAGAATCAGTGTTTAATATGTACCAAAATATTTATATGCATGTTCATTAAATTTAGCAATGAAGTGATCAGATCTAAAGTCAATACCTAATCTGTGCCAAAATATCAATATGTGTATTCACTTTGTTTAGCAATGAAGTGATCAGACCCAGAATCAATACTTGATCTATTCTACACAAAAATAGCAATATGTATATTCACTAAGCTTAGCAATGTAATGATGAGTTAGTATGGCTATTTGTGTGCAATTTACCTGGCTAGGGATACTCTAATATTGATCTCTATTGATCTTAGCAAGCATTTAGTAAGCTTTTACTTAATAGGTGAGTGACTAACTAACTGTGCAGAGGATCAATTCTATTGACTCTATTTAAATAACTAAACCCCATTTTAACATTAATTAAAGGAGCAGCTTCATAACATACAGCAGCAGTGGCCCTTGAACCCTCTATGGGCCGAGTTGACTCAGTGACTAAAGTAGCATCTTTACTACAAAATATGCTGAAATAGGCTATTGTTTAGCAAGCATAAGGTGAAGGAATGGTCTCCCCTTTTAATATATATTAAGCGTAACAAAACACAATGTTATCCTTACAGATTGACATGTACTGGCTAGCAATAACTACAATCAGAAGTCAAGCATTATAAACTATCATGTAGGCTATGACATCTCTGATTTGCAGAGCCGGACAGTAACGGAGTACATTTACTTGAGTACAGTACTTAAGTACAATTTTGAGGGATCTGTACTTTACTCGAGTATCATTTTTTGGGAGTACTCATGACTTTACTCAAGTACATTTGAGAGGCAAATATTGTACTCTTTACTCCGTTACATTTCTATCCATAACCGTGAGTACCCGTTACTCCTTCTGAAAAATAAAAGGAGAAAAGAAAAATCACGGAAACCCTCAATTTGTTGTTTCCCTCTCAAACGTGATTCCCTCTCAAACTGATTAGGACAGCCTTCAGCCTATCAGCAATCACCTTCGCTTTCCGCCAAAGCCAACTCCCTGGTCAGAATTAGATGAGAGACGATTGTTGATTTGATTGATAAAAAAACGGAGAAACTCACGCATACATAGAATTGTTAGCTGAATTTTCTTTTCTGATATTGCATATTTATGTAAGCTGAGCAATTGTTTTTATGTTCTTGAGTATACTGTTATACTGTATACTATTGTGTTATTGCCATGGTAAAAAGATGAAAATTACTTGATTTTACTTTCAATTCCTTTTACATTCTCCAAGGTGTTAACATTTTTCATAACTCCATGTAGGACGTTTCTATACATAAATGTAAGCACTGTGGCAGTAGTAATGCAATATTTAGAAAACATACTCTTGTACTCTTGATACTCAAGTACTTTTAAAAACAAGTACTTCAGTACTTTTACTTAAGTAGACATCTGACTGTAGTACTTTTACTTGTACTTGAGTAAAATTTAGCAAGGGGTATCTGTACTTTTACTCAAGTAAGGAAGCTGTGTACTCTGTCCGCCTCTGCTGATTTGTAAAGAGTTATTATAGGTAAGTAAATTCAGTTTTACCGATTCGATACCAATATATCCTCATACATCTTTGCTCTAAAGTTGGCAGAAAAATGTATTCAAATTCATCTTCATTGTCATGGAAGATGAATCAGATTGCATTACACAAAAAATGGTACCCCTAGGAATGAACATCAATTATTCCTCTGAACGCAAATAATAAATGGACACGTTGATGCTATGATTGAAGAATTAATAAACTCAAACATCAATAGTGTTTCAATGTTTTGGTCTATTCTCATTAATCTGTCTGGATATCATATCATGGTTGGCTGTCCTTCATAGGGATTCAGAATGGAGTCATTATGTATTGCTTCAATGTTGCAAGAGATGACAAAACTGTTGATGAGAGAGAACAGGAGCAGTCTGAGCACCACAAAAAACTGTGATAACAAACAACGTGAGATCATAACTAGAGCACTTTCAATGAAAGCCTTGTAGTAGTTTGTTCAGGGTGTGGTTTAGCAAAACTCTCCCTCTCCATGTCATCAAGCATGCAGTCATTTCTAATAGCATCTCCATTATTGTAATAGGGAGGTCTGATAAACAGCCGTGCGTCTCACAACAGTGTCAATGTCTGAAACCTTTCCTTGTCACTTGAAGATACATTGATGTTATCCATACTGATAGTTTTGCAATCATCAAGTCATGTTGTGATGACATCCTGAACAAATAGGCTTCAAAGGAATCTACAACAACGAAGACGATGCAACTCTCTGTCTCTATGGCCCTGGCTCTACTCTGGTGCAGTAGTTTGACGTCATGATTGTCCCAACGGTGCAGAGGGCTGGTTAAACCCTGTGGTTAAGCCAAGGGAGACAATAATGGCTTTGAATTATTTTCTCTATATATCGGCTAAGATGGAACAATAATTGAAAAATAATACATAGTGATACAAATTTCAAGCAGATCATTTATTGGACCCAATATTTTTAGTGCAACCCTACCAAGGATGCATCGGATGGTGACTTTGGCGATTTGCTCATCACGATATACCTAATAATATAAAGTTCGGCATTAGGGCAGCAGAGGACATATTTGTTTTTTTATTTATTCAAAATTACGTTGTTCTTAAAGTTATCTGATAACATATGGCATGAAAGTTGCATGTTCATTCTTAAATTAAGCATGTTGAGAAGAAGTTTTCCGTCCTTCCAGAATCTGCTTGATTTGCTTTTTGAGGAAATTCTACTGTGAGCCTGCAATTACGTAGCTCATTGATGTCTGTTTAGCCAAACATTTAGCATGACATTTGATTGAAAAATATATTTTTCAATATACCGTAATAAAATAAAAAGATGATTGCCTAATATAACATCATTATTATTATTATATTATTCAACAAATATGAATGGAAGTAAAGCTGAGGTTAGGGTCGCTGCCAAATTCAGAAACACACCAGTCTCAAAAGTATGGAAATGTGGTCTGTGTTGCAAACCTGACAAACTGATCTTCTAAGAGAGTCAATAAGAGTCAATCTCCAGGGGCGTTCTCGCAAGGACGTCCATCCTTGGTATTGAGAAACTGAATGTTTGGCTGCCACTCTTGTTTGGGTAACTACCCAAACAAGCTGTTTATGGTAAGCTATCACACCGTGAGCTACAACTAGTCTGTGGGCGCTCAACAAATAATCTCTTTAAAGCAGGTCTCACACTGATACCATCATAGACCTTGGCTGAGACGGGCAATGCCCGGGGGGGCAAGAATAGAAAGTAGCACCGAAAAACTCCCTAACGGTCAATCATAACAGCCGTCACATCTGGGGAAGAGAACGAGACTGAGGGAACAAAAGGACTGAAATGTGGAAACAGGAGTGGGAGAGGGCTGGGCCAACCCAAATCCACCACTACTTGGATCCAGGAGATGGAGCCACAGGAGACAAACTTCCACGCCGGCAATGGACTCTGCTGAACCGTCTACGTACTGGGGTCGGTCGGTTCAAATCATCAATGAAGAAGTGGGGCCTGGCAGACAGCGCTGCATGCGAGTGTGGTGCCCCTGAACAGACTGTCCAGCATATTATGACCACCTGCCCCCTACACAGACCACCCTCGGAAGCCGGCCTCTTTGACGTGGGACCAGAGACAAGGGCATGGCTACAAGACACTGAGTTGGACCTCTGATGTTACACGAAAGAAGAAGAAGGACTGAAAGGTTTTGGGTCATTTTAAAGCACAGTCAGAGACAGTTAGAGATGGGACCAGGAGCATCAAACAGGGCATGGCAGACAATGCCAACCAATGGGTTTGGATGATGGCAGGAGGACTGTGGCCCCCAGCAACCCCCCCTGGAACCGGGGCCTCGCTGGGCTCCAGGCCCTCCACCTGAGGACGCTGCCATGTGGCTGCTCTGCCTCTGCACTTGGCGTTTGGGTTCAATAAGGAGTTTGGTAGGTTTGTTTGCTACATCTCTTATTGTACATAATAACCGTGATAATTGCTTGTAAAAGACATGCAAAAAAACACTTTCTGAACATTTGGTCATTCAGTTAAATTACAAATCAATAATTTATAATCATAATAATGCTATTTTTTGATTTCATAATCCTAAATCCCAATCATAACATGAACTATTTAAACAATATATTTATATATATTCACTATTTTTTGATGGTGATGGTTTAGAAGTGGTTTAGTAAGGGGATCTTTTCAACAGGTTCTCTCCATGTTGCCTGATGCCCCTGCTGCTGCTTCTTTTGGTCTTTGGTTGTGTTGGTTCAAATAGGAGAAGTCAGCCAACGGCTTCTCTTTGACTGGGAGTTATCATTATGCAAACGCAGTTTGCACTATTATTACCAACTGTTATGCAGGTTGTTGAAATTGAACACATTCCATCAGATTCCTGCACGAAACACACAAATACACACAGACACACACACATTCACAAACAAACCCCACATTTGCATATTATTCACCTATTCAACAATAAATGAAAAAAACATCAAAATGGAATAGAATAAATATTTCTTGTTACGAGAACTTGTGCAAATTGCCCGGTTTACCTTGCAACCAATAATATGTTATTGTGTTCACCCTCCCTCTAATGCCCCTCATTTTGGCGCAACCCCCTGATGCCAAATCACATTCCTCCTGTGTTCTGTCCAGATTTGGTTTCCCTTTCGGTTCCCCTGGCGCAGTACGACATATTACAGCGGCCAGCAAGACGCTCTTGAGAAGGCCGTTTAGCGTGTGCTCATGTGTCATCTAACCAAGATACACCGTGGTGAGAGTGGACGTGAGCACAACCCGCTTGGCAGGAGGGTTAACAGCTTCTCTAAATGTTCTACTCGAGTAGCAACAGTAGCAACGTGCTACTGAAGGACTCGTCATGAAAAGAAGACAACAAAGGGTACGAGTGTGGACTACAGGAGGCTCCGGTAGTACAGGAGGGGGAGCCTGCACCCGTTCGCACCAATGGAAACATGGTGGACTGGTCAGCTGCTTTAGGTTCCTTGGGGGTGGACATTAACACAAATACATGGTGGTCAAATCAGCAAGGAAAAGTATCTTCTCCCGGAGGAGACTGAAGAAGTATGGTATGGACCCGACTGACATCTTTTGTGCCAAGGAGTATTCAGTTGATTACCAGGTTGAATTCAGGTAGAGAGCCATCCTGAAGTAAGCACTATGCACTTTGAATGTTTATGTTTATTCTCTGTTTGTATTAGTTTGTCATTTTGCCTATCATTGTCTGAGTCTGTATGTACTTGTACTTATATGTGCTGTTTGTGCTTATATGTTTTTTAAATTTTCCCAAATGCAAGACAAATTCCCCTTGCGGCAATAACGGTTTATCTATCTGGTGTGGAACTGGCAGACCATCAGGGTCTCCCAAAGTCTTCGTATTACTTTGACTTTTAAACATAATTGGATCTGCACATACTTTATTTTTGGGTATTGGATATAATTGGATTATGTATGTGCATTGCTTTCTCGTATATTCATTGTCATATAGAAAATATAACAATGAATATGAGAAAAAAAAAAAAACTCTAGCATTGGTTATCTTTGTTGAAAATAATGCCCTAGATGGGTAATTGCCTGTGACTTGACCTCAAGAATAGCACTAGTTGGACTCTGTTGTTCTGACCCCAGAACACAATCAAATACTTTACCCTGACAACAAAAATACCTAACCCTGACCATTAGAGACCCGAACTTGAACTTGAACTCATGGACTTGTTTGACCAGGTGTGTTGCTTCACCTGAAGAGGGAGTTAGAGAGCCAGGGAGTTAGAGAGCCAGGGGGGGGGGGCTGAAGAACAGTCCCTGCATTAGTTAGGGACTAACTAATGATGCATAGCCACACCAGAGAGTATATTTCACTCGTGTTATTGCTGTTATTGTGTGTCCG
>NC_044055.1:17533753-17558753 GCF_902167405.1 Gadus morhua | reverse complement strand
ACACACACACACAGACACTGCCGCAGAAGAGAATGTTCATGTCGAGTGGCTAATGCCAATTAAACGAAAGGCACTACACAAGCAAATTGGTCCACTGAGGCGAAGCACTTTACAGGTAGACAGAGTGCAGGTAATTAAGTGGTCTGAATGAGACTTTCAGTCCTCTATATACTGTGTGATGTTATTCTAGTTGCCAGAAATAGAGGTTAGAAAATAATGACTCAACCGCTAAAATTAAAGACTAGACCTTCATCTAATTATTTAGAGTATCTGTGTGTGTGTGTGTGTGTGTGTGTGGTGTGTGTGTCGATGTGATGTCTGTGTGTGTGTGTGTGTGGTGTGTGTGTGGTGTGTGTGTCAGTGTGATGTCTGTGTGCGTGTGTGTGTGTGTGTGTGTGTGTGTGTGTGTGTGTGTGTGTGTGTGTGTGTGTGTGTGTGTGTGTGTGTGTGTGTGTGTGCGTGTGTGTGTGTGGCGTGCATGTCAGGCGGAGGACATGATTATAACAAATTCAGAATGAATGTCTCGCCCTCTCGTTTATTGAGACTCGTGTCGATGTTCAAGGAGTACAAATTGAACAATTGAGAAATATAAAAAACAATCATCATGTTCTCGTGTGTGGCTGGGGTAGAGCTCAACGGCTGAAACACCATCAGGTAGTTGTCCTTTGATAAAATAATCATAAGGAGGGTTCAGGTGAATTTTGTCCTGGTGTCGCTGCTACAAGACTAGCATCTCCTTGTCTTGGATATTGTCTTATTCAAACACACAGCGTCAGACTCACTACTATAGCGGTTGGTTCCAAACCTTTTCTGGCTTATCACCCCATTTGAGGTCAGGCAAGTTGTGCCGCCCGAAATGCACTTTTGAATCAAAGGCGTCAGGATCAGCCTGCTTCATTTCTTCAGATATACAACCTTTAAAACACAGAAACATGACCGAAAATAAATGAGTATAGTATAGTATCGCTGGATGTATATTATCGCTGGAAAACAGAATTTGTATCTAGCTGAATGTAGCAGAAATCAGGGAGTTGTTCTAAAGCGATATAAGAACAGTAGGAGCAGTTTTACCCGAGGCTAATATGAGTAGGCGGAAGAATCCCATCATTTAGGAAGGTGTGGACACTACTAAGAACTGGGTACATGCCATGCGAACAGGTGTGGGACTATTACCCCGTCAATTAGTGGACGGGGTAAATTGTTAATGCAATAAAAACAGGACTTGCTTTTGATGAAGTCGACCACAGCTGCTGCATGTTTCCTAGCGCCTACTAGTTCCCAGAAATGATTATAGTACGAGCCTCGGAAAATAGAAATGACTGCTAACACCTGCTGTCAGAACGCTACACAACGCAATTATTCATAAATAAATGCAGGTCTCTCATAATATCCTGCAAGCTATTCTGTTGTTATGTTTTGTTCTTCCTCTGTGATTGTGTTAAAACTAACGCCACTAACTGTTTTCACCTTGATACACCCTGTTCCACTAAGCAGAAAGGAATGGGTGAGACCCATCTTTTGAACTATTCATCTTTTTATCTATTTTTCTTTTTTATCAACATTAAGTGGAGGTGATTTGTTTCAGCTCCAATCTCAACACTGAGGTTTAAAGAAAAGAGTGTTTTGGGAACGTGTTCTAGAAAGAAGGTGGAAGAATATGAATATATGAATATATATGAAGATGTAGATGAATCTGAATATGGTAATGACCCCCCACAAACTTTGTGGTGCTTTATTTTAAGCAAGTATGGTGGTTGTGTATGAGCGTTATAATGAGAAGCGTCACACGCCGTGGCGTTCCACGTGCCTGAGAAGCTTAACCCTCTCTAGGACGCGGTCACCCATTGGCGCCCAGAGGGAGTGGCGCACATCACACACACCTCGCCGCCGGTGGCCCTTCACCATGACATACACAGAGTGTATCCAAAGAGGAGGTTTGACGCCAACCAATAGTACAGCACCTTCGTTCTGAGCAGTGTCGAACCTTGCAAACTGGATGGCACTCTGTGAACCTTCACTGGTTTACAGACATTGGAATTTCCGCATGTTTTTCTTGATTGGATTTTTATTTTGGGCACAATTGTAGACGCTCATTAAAAGGCATATATCCTTGTTTAAGATAAACAAAAACAGATTTTGGGTTCAGCTCCCCCTTAACCACAATCCTGTTAGAATGTGTTTTGTTGTTTCAGTATTAGAATTGCTGTCATGATATGTCACGGTGTCAAGCAACCAACCAAAATACTAACCGGAATTCTTTCTATGATACCGCCGTCATCTGTTGCTAGATAAGAACCCTGTTGCTCAGAGGCCCATTTGTGATCTAGCTTCGTAGACATGGTTCAAAGAGACCGATTCTCAGAGACAGATATTCCACTAACTCACACACTCGTTTATATCTCGATATTATTTACACATTTGTTGCTTAGAATATTATTATTTTTTAAATCCCATGAAATGTAATTTCATTTTGAGTATTATTCTATTTGAAGTAAGTTTTGCTTGAAAATGAAACCCAAACAATATTTTTTTTGCCATTAGGTCATCTATTTCATAAGAAAAAGTAAACAGGCCCTGGGCACTGTTTTTGATTTTACTGAATATGATGTGGCGACCGGGCCCCAGGAATGTTTCACTCTGGAATCACCACACGCCAAGGTCCGTTCAAAGCCAAAAGAGGCATTTATTCAATGAACAACGGAAAACGCGTTGGTCTGTGCCCAATGCGTGGAAAACGAGAAAAACTAATACTAATACTAATGGCTCTGTGAGCCACGGAAGAGTCAGTGCTATTGTCTTTCTGGCCCGGCCAGTCTCGTCCCTAAAGAGGGAGATCGCTCCCGTCTGGAGCTACGTTGAAAGGTCCGCTAGATCCACTGGTCGACCTGTCCGAATCGGGACCTGGCGGTTCCCTGGTCCACTCGTGCTTCCAGCTCCCCCGCCAAGAGAGCATGATTCAGCCTTTTAATGGCACCTGGTCTTTCGCCTCCTCCGGCGCAGGTGTTCTCCATTGCGCTGATTGGTATTACGCAATGGACGCTCTCTGGTGCCAACCGGTGGGTATAGGCGGTATACACCAGCCACCATCTCTCCTCTGGGCCACCGGGCCCGATTGGGACCGGGTTGCCACAATGAGGAAACTAGAGGAAGCCTTATGAGACCAACTATTTATACTGATGCGCCCCTCCTGGCTCATAGACCCAGACTGTTGCTCAGTACACATTAGACCTTTCTAGGGATCTGTGTGTTTCGTGTGTGAGTGCGTGCGTGCGTGCATGCCTGCTTGTGTGTGTGTGTGTGTGTGTGTGTGTGTGTGTGTGTGTGTGTGTGTGTGTGTGTGTGTGTGTGTGTGTGTGTGTGTGTGTGTGTGTGTGTGAGATGAGTCACTTCCCCACCCTTTCCTTGTTTGGCCGTTGTGTTGGTGATGCGCGTCAGTGGCGGGCCTGCTGAGTGCTGACCTCAGGACGGATGCTGACCTCACTGGGGGTACATGAGCAGAGCTCACGCTCCTTAGCTGCCGGTCAAGTAATCAAAAAACTTACGTCCTCTGTCCTTTCCTAACCACTTTTCTTTGACCACGATGGAAAACTTCATGAGGCCAAGGAAACAGGTGAAGGACAAATCACAAGGACTTAGGAAATGAAAACCGCGGTGCTAAGGGAATCAGCCTGCACTTAGATTAGACTATCTGGTCATGCAGCGGTGGATGCTATGGACGTGGCTCTGCCGTGGTGAAACTACAGGGAACTTCATTCACCAAGGTTGGAAATGAAATACAACAATGCATATAGCCTCCCAGTCTCCATAGTGAAACGAAAATGTTGTCACATGGAGAATAGTTAGTATAATAATGGTCGGTCCCGTTGATCATTTGCTTTCGTTAATGACCGAATGGTGCGTCGCTTTAAACGTTCCTGCCTCAAGGAATTGTGGGACGTCATTATCTCTGTTGATTTCTTAACGGATGATCTAGAGTACCATACGCTAAAGGAGATAAGAAAGAGTGAAGCACATTTCCACAGCATTTAAGGAATTTAAACCGCTCGTATCATGGCTGCCTCTTAAATACTTACCTTACCTTCCTGAGCAAAGAAGAGGGTTCGACCGCAGCTTATCACCTGGGGCTCCCTGCTGGAGGCTATGCTGAGCAACTTATTTTGCTATTCTGTTCTCTTGAGTTGGTTTGTTCTTGTTTCACACACACTACAACCCATGTTCTCCGCCATTCATACTCCCATGACACCCCAACTTATTGGCTTGCGTGTATTTCTCGTTTTTACATATTGTTTTACTAATAATTAAATAATTAATGCTACATTTTTCTTACATAAGATTCCTTATATATATATATATATATATATATATATATATATATATATATATATATATATATATATATATACCTAGAGTGAGTGTACTACATTACAGCGCAGGTGTTGGGTGTGTTTGGTGTTTTGATCAAGGGCGGCCATCTCGAGACAAGGCAGCCAGGGATAAAACCGACAACTAGGCCGCTGCTATGCCCCTGTGCCACTGTGTGTGTGTGTGTGTGTGTGTGTGTGTGTGTGTGTGTGTGTGTGTGTGTGTGTGTGTGTGTGTGTGTGTGTGTGTGTGTGTGTGTGTGTGTGTGTGTGTGTGTGTGTGTGTGTGTGTGTGTGCGTAGGTCCACGTATACGTGTGAGCCAAGAGAGTAAGTCAATCCCAGTCACCTGGAGAAGACAGGTATCATTAGCTGTGCTGCCAAGAGACACTTAAAGTGCAGCCACTCTGTCTAGCAGCAACATGTGTTTGGCAGCAGGCCTTAAAAATTGGATGCCCCAGCTTGTGCATGAATGTGTGTGTTTGTATGTATGTTTGTTTGATTATATGTTTGTGTGTGCATATATGGGTTTTTATGCATGTGTTTGTGGGTGTGTGTATGCGCGAGTGTTTGTATGTGTGTGTGCTTGAGAATAGGTGACACAACTGCTCAAACAGTACTTCAGCACGAGTTTTGTATAATAAAAAAATACCTATATGATTATCTACACATAATCTTCTCTACAGTGCATTTCTTGGCATAATATAGTACACAATATTATTTCTCAATGTTATTGCCATAATTATTACCTTCTCTTCCCTGACGAATGGCGTTTGGATGAATGCAGTTTCCACCTTTTCAAGGGAGCGGACAGATCCCAGTACACAACTAAATTTAGAGACAAAGGGAGAGGGAGAAACACCTTCCTGAACAATGAAAAATCCTAAGCAGACTAAAATGCGAGCACGATGCTGGAGTGATGTATACCTGTGCGTGTGTGCGTGAGTGTGCGTTTGTTATTATGTGTGTGTTGTAAACACTTTCCCTATTTGCTATTCTATTCTTTAGCGTCATGTTGACTCATGCTTTTCTTCTTTTTTATCTCCTCTCTTCTTTAGACCCTTTTCATACACTGTGTTCCTAGTTGTCGTGCCACGGTAACTTGACAACAGGGTGAGAATGGGGTGCTGAGTTTCAAATTAAACCAGGACGGGATTATATTTCTATCATTAAAACACAAAAGATGAAAGAAAAAGGGAAGGATGGTAATAGTTATGAATGGTGTGACACCATGGCAACGCATTACTATTATGATATCATTACTCATAACAGCATCATTGATATGGTGTATTGTGTAACTTTAATTACAATGGAAATGAGTTACATTTCTATCACCTAAAATAATATAACTTTGGTGTCTATTTCAAGTAGATTTGACAATGTGGGACTCTTCTACCAAAATAGAATTCGATTTTAGCCATTAATACAAGGCAACACGACCTGGGCTTACACAATTGCCGTTATTATGCTTCGGCTGACACCAGTGGCGTCACTAGGCTGTTTCATTCGGGGCTAAAGCCCCGGATATTATTCAATTAGCCCCGAATCGTATATAAAAAAAACCAACCTTTCTTCTCTTTTTTTTTTTGCTTGTTTTACACCAAAAACCAACACGGGGTTTCCAGGGACAACTCAAAGTAGCCTGGTCCGGCAGTCAGGAACCTATTTAAAGCTATAATAAATTGAAAAAAATTGCCTGCGCAATAAAGCATACAAAAAAATATTAACGCACGCATTTTCCCTTTCCCTCTGGGCTGTAAACCGGATATTTTAGAAACCTAGAAACGCCCATGGCTGACACCTTCTTGGTTTTAGATAGAAGTCCATGAATGTGACTTCAAGGCCATCCTAAAAATAAAAGGGGTCTTGGTTCACATTTCCTTACAAATAGAACCCGCAATACAACATGTACTTCCAGAAATAATTAGTTTTCCCCTATTCATTCTGAAAGAGGATAATTGCCTCTCATTTAAGCGAAGGCCCTTGGAAGTCACAATTAGTCTACCACAAAGCCTCCTGCAGCCTGTAGTATCCTGTAGCCTTCAGTGTCCTGCTGCCTTCAGTGTCCTGTAGCCTTCAGTGTCCTGCTGCCTGTAGTGTCCTGCAGCCTGTAGTGTTCTGCAGCTTGTAGTGTCCTGCATCCCATAGTGTCCTGTAGCCTTCAGTGTCCTGCTGCCTGTAGTGTCCTGCAGCCTGTAGTGTCCTGCAGCTTGTAGTGTCCTGCATCCCCTAGTGTCCTGTAGCCTTCACTGTCCTGCTGCCTGCAGTTTACTGCAGCCTGTATGCTGCAGTGATTATTGAACAGTAATCACAAGCTAACTTTCATTGATATATTGTATATTTTGCAGCACATTATCACCAAAACCTTCATTACATCATATGATTTTTTTTTGGGGTCAATTTTAGGGCATTGTGATTAGTAAATAGAACTATCTAAGCTAATTTTACAAATTGTACTCGCCTATTTAAGAAAGAATGCAAACAAATTATGTAAGGGATAATGCCCGACGAGGTGTCCATTATCAGAAATTAATGGACGACGTGGAGGCGTGAACCGTCCGACGCGAAGCGGAGGACGGTTGCCTCCGCGAAGTCCATTAATTAAGCAATAGATCACGCCAGGCTGTGGTATGTGCTCATTATACCACTGTTAAGGGGCGTTGTCCGGCCCCGACGCGCAGCGGAGGGCCGGTGACCCCCTTCACAGTGGTATAATGAGCACATGCCACTGACTGAAGTGATCTATTGCTTTTATACAACGGTTACTGTTATGGCGAAACGAAAGTCGTAGACACACTACATTTAAAAAGAAACCAAGAAAGTCAAAATAGCCGTTTTATCAAAAAATACAAAAAAGTAGTCCCTCCTGGCTGCCGCTATGCATCGACGGTCGCTATGCAACACACTTCAGCGTCCCTCCGAGAGAAGGCTCGGCTAGAGCGGTTCGCCGGCAATTTATCCTATGGAGCAATTCACTCGCCGTGTGCCTAAGCTTTCGTTAGTCTCTCCATCGCCTTGCTCACTCCCGGAGTAACAACATCACGCTCTCCATCATCCAACATATGTTTTACTTTGTAACTGTTTCTACTTCCAGGCGCGGAGTGATATGCAAACTTTCACAAAATGATCGGGCGTCATAGCAGTTATGTATACGCTCATTATACAACAGTTGGGAACCAATCAGATCGCTGGATTTAGGTCCCCCGTTGTATAATACCTGATAATGGACACCTCGAAGGGCATTATCCCGCTTATACCACGGTCACTTACCAACGGTGACCAAATTAAGACCATTAATTTATATTTTCATGCGTTTTACAATCTGAATATAAAGTTTTCCACAAAACATACATTTGTTTCCCTGGTTACGCCTGAGGGTCCGACTAATACCCGGAACCACCATTACACGCCCGTTGGGTTCTCATGCAAACGTTGTTCACTCCTCCAGTAATTAGGACGGACCATAGCTACGACTTTAGAACGGGAGGTAGCGGGAGGTATTATAGTCCGCTGAGCTTTGTTTTGTTTCCCTTTGCCGTGGTTACTACTATTTTAGAGACGATACGCCAGCTAGCGCATTAATTGAGAACGGTAAACAGACAATTTGACGGAACTACTTGTCCAGGTGTCCGTATATCAGGAGTTAATGCACACCCTGCATCCAATCAGAATCGAGTATTCCCGCAGACCGTGGTATAAGTTTAATTAATATGTTGCCTTACATATATGCCTTAACCCCATCACCTCAACCTCATGTACAGCGGAAATGTTGATGACGCTAACTCACACACTGGCAGATTTATCGCCTCATCAAATCATAAAAACCCTGATAGCCTGCAGCAGGCAGGCGGTCGGGTTCAATCCCTTTAGAAAGACCCAATCACATCCCAAAGGACAAAATCAAACTCCTCCCGGCCCTGGAATAGAATGTATGTGTATCGATCACATGCTCATAAATCTCCTCAAGTGTCAGAGTGTGAAACCAATGGTATTGTTGTGAGAGTTTGCTAAGGGGAGGCTTCTACGCCCCAGCTCTCTCACTTTATCAGTGCACACATTGAACATGGCTACAATTTAAACAATCCAATTGTTTCCATTAAAGCAAGACTCCGAAAAGTCCAAGATTAAGTTTGTTGAAGGTATATTTTGCATATTGTGGATACATATTTTACCCATTTGTATTAATTTAAGTTTCAGATTATGTCATTTAGACGGAGAACATTCAAATTGGAAAATGTATACAGCATAATTGATTATTATTATAATATATATATATATTTAATAGAGCTGTCAAGCGATTAAAATATTTAATCGTGATTAATCGCATTAATGTCATAGTTAACTCTAATTAATCGCGATTAATCGCAAATTATTTTTCTATGCTAAATATCCCTTGATTTTTTTGTCCCATAATTCTTCTCCTTTTAATTCTCTTATCAACATGGTGAAGTGCATCGGCTTGCCTTGTGCAAATGATTTTTTATTGATAACAACATTGGCATATACACTGATCAAAACAGGACGTTACAAAAAAAGAGCCTATAGTGCAATTAAACGACTGCTTTGAACAAATGTCATTTGAACATAGCAGTCAGGCTACTGCTTCTTTGTTTTGAGACAAAAAAAAAAAAAAAAAAAAGTTTTTTTTTTTTTTTTATAAAATAATTGCGTTAATCGCGCGATAAAAAATCTAACGCCGTTAAATTTGGTTTGCGTTAACGCCGTTAATAACGCGTTTAACTGACAGCTCTAAGCAATAGATCACGCCAGGCTGTGGTATGTGCTGATTATACCACTGTTAAGGGGCGTTGTCCGGCCCCGACGCGCAGCGGAGTATAAATATATAAGCGTTGTATAAATATAAATATATTTATACAACGGGGGACCTAAATCCAGCGATCTGATTGGTTCCCAACTGTTGTATAATGAGCGTATACATAACTGCTATGACGCCCGATCATTTTGTGAAAGTTTGCATATCACTCCGCGCCTGGAAGTAGAAACAGTTACAAAGTAAAACATATGTTGGATGATGGAGAGCGTGTAAATGTTGTTACTCCGGGAGTGAGCAAGGCGATGGAGAGACTAACGAAAGCTTATGCACACGGCGAGTGAACTGCTCCATAGGATAAATTGCCGGCGAACCGCTCTATCGGAGCCTTCTCTCGGAGGGACGCTAAAGTGTGTTGCATAGCGACCGTCGATGCATAGCGGCAGCCAGGAGGTACTACTTTTTTGTATTCTTTAATTAAACGGCTATTTTGACTTTCTTGGTTTCTTTTTAAATGTAGTGTGTCTATGACTTTCGTTTCGCCATAATAGTAACCGCTGCGCGTCGGGGCCGGACAATGCCCCTTAACAGTGGTATAATGAGCACATACCACAGCCTGGCGTGATCTATTGCTTAAATATTTTTTTTTATTATTATTATTATGAATAAGAATATGTTAATAATATTATAATATTGTCATATTGTGTTTTACAGTATTATATAGTACAATTTCTTTGTTTTAACAATAATTGATAAATAACTAAATGGGTATGTAGGTAATTAAACATTTTGAAGATTTAATTTAATTATAACTGGTCTCAAAATATACAATAAAATGGAATATTCAAGTTTTCCGACATGGAAATTAGTTATTGTAAAATGTCTAAACTGTACATTTGGTCACCTTGAAAGGTTGAGTTCAACATCAAATAAAAAACACCACATCATTCAGATTTTAATCAGCTACAAGTTGCCTCTTAGGGCTATGTAATATGTTGCCTTAATGCTTAATTTATGTAAATTCTTCAGTTAGTTAATCAGCTCATGTATATTATATCATAGGCTTAGAAATTACTTTAAAAAAAAGCTTTTCGTCAACTATAGTTTTACATTTGTTGAGCAATAGATCATGCAATCATTTGCATGAATATTTGTTTTTTTAACTGAACTATAGAATTATTAGTTCAATACAAATTGAAAAAAATATAATTAGTGGGGTAGTGTAGACAATTGTTTTTGTTTTAATAGGGGATACAACGAATACGGAAATTATAAAGATGTATATTACTGCCATAGAAATAATTATTCTCAATGCATTCACATGGACTCTTTGAAGAACACAATGTTCTGCTAATTAAATACATCAACGCTGACTCTTCGATGTTTATGATGCTTGAGTCCTTTCATATTTATTAGCCCTGACTGAGAACGACGGTTAAATATCGTTCACAGACCTGACGTCTGCGCTGCTGTGTTGAGGTCAACGCAGTGATGCATGTCCATGTCAGGTTCTAACCTGTCTGAATGAACGCAAGAAGAAACAAATCCCTCCAGACAGCAGCCATAATACAAATAAACCTACCCTGCCTGGACCATCGCACTGTCTCACACTCCTGTCACACACTGTCTGTGACCGGAGTGTTTGTGAGTGTGTGTTGTAGGTGGCGTGAATGCATGGGTGAGTGCATATGTGTGCATGCATGTGTATGTATGTGTATGCACCCATGTGTATGTGTGAATACGTGTTAATGTGTTTGTGTGTGAGCATGTGAATGTGTGTGTTGGCGCAGTGGCGTGAATACATGTTGATGTGCGTGCTTTGGGAATGTGTGTGTTTGGCGGGTTTTTTTTATAGCGCCAGTCTCTCTGGTTTTTATTGTCTTCACATGAACATTCCAGAGCATGTGACCTTGAATGACTTCTTTCAGTCGCAGACTGCCTCGGCCTCTTAAAACCAATGGCTGCTTTCATTCGTTTGATTCCTTCCTTCCAGTGTCTGCAGCCTTTACCGGTGGTCTCCATGAAAACGGGGGTTTGTGGTCGCTGGATGAGTGATCAAAGATTCACTTGAAGGTCAGATAATAGCCGCTTTCTGAGACCAAAGAAGAAAATAACGATAAAAATAAATCTATAGGATTCATTTCTACAATGACATTGGAAGCATAGGAAGCCCATACAATACTGTAATGTAAACAGAGTATGTAGAGAATAGAAGGGAGGCTGATTGCACTGGAGTGTTAACAAGGAGGCAGCCTGTAAACACTAGCTCTTTATTCCACTGTAGCAGCCCTCTTCCCAGGGTGGGTCACGACCTGCTGGAGGCTCCCAGTGTGGCGCCTGGGGCCTTGGATACCAGCCTCCATATTTTATTTATTAATCACAGCCTCCCGGGCTGGAGGGGAGTCGAGCAACTGGTAAAGCCCGGGATGCACTTTTATTGTTTCAAAGAAGATGAAGGCGATTCGAGGGTAAATTGTGTTTGACGGGTCCTCTCAGAAACTCAAGAACCCAATTTGAATGTTCTCCGTCTAAATGATTAGGTCCGGTCTCGCCGGCGTCGATCACGAGTGTGGTTGCGGCACACCCCAGCCCGTCCTCCACGGCGTGTAGCGGCCTGTACGTCCGGAGCCGAGGCTGTGAGGGGAGGCTTGTTGCCAGGGAGCTGGGTGTTGACTCAGGGATGCAGCTCTTAGTCATTACTACCGCCCTTCACTCACCATTGTTGTAGCACCACGAGGCGCTCGGTCGAGTGCCTATCATAAACCGTCATTAAACAACGTGTAATCACAGGGTTCTTGGGTGCCGGAGACTCTCCCGTCCCATAATGAATTGGAGCTAAAAGCAACACGTTGTCAAAAGGCACACCTGGAATGAGGAGGAGTAGGGGAGTGGTTCCATCTGTCTTCATTTTGCCTCTGCGTCTCAATCAGGCACAACTGTACGGCTTCTGGCGCTCTTCCTGTGACTTCCTTGCTCTTCCTCTCGCTCCATCTCAGGGACGGTTGGTCGAGGAGAGGAAAGCGAGACCCAGGATTGCACTCCATGCAAATGATATAAATAAAGGCTAATGCCCTACAATAGTTATCACAAAAAATAAAGGCTAAAATGCGCTAGGTTTTTCTGACAAGCAGCCAAGTAAAATGCAATACTTTCATCATTTGACAGGGAGAACGTCGTTAGTAAAATATTAGCATTTGTGAGGCCTGTGAAGCGTCACTAAAGGGGCAGACAAAATCCTAATTGATTCATTTTTCAAACCATCGTCAAGTCGACTGACCCACCGGGTCATCGCTCACATTCAGTGAGGCAAAACAAAATCATCATCTCAACAATATGTCCCCATTTATTGTATTTGACAAGCTCCCAGCATTTGACCAAGACCTATCCCCTCCCACTACATTAGTCTTCTCTCTTCCCCCACTCTCTGTCTCTCTTCCTCCTCCCGACAGCCTATTAGAGGCAGAGAAGCCGGTGACCCATCGATCACTCTAACCTTTATTGCGACCCCCATTACCAAACAAGGCCGTACGGAAAAACAGCAAACAACCAAATGCCCGCCGCTCGCTGCTCTTTGTGTTGTCAGCTTCCTGTGTGACTCAGTGCTGCATTGTGGTGCTCTCAACAAGTTGCTTGTTTAGCCACTTGTTTAGCCGTGAGGGCCATGTGTTGAGCTACACGTCCCGTCTCAAATGGATGCTCACATTCAAGCACAATAGTGGATAGCCCACCGACGCACTGCAATCCTCCCACTCCGAGCCCTCGGCCACAATGGTTGCAAACACGACACAATGACAGAAAAACAAGATAATTTCTTATCAGGTTATTTGTTGTTATGTCAATTTTTGACACTATATATAACTTCGTTGGGGGGGGGGGACATGCAGTTATTTTGGATCGAGTTACGCAAAAGAAGCAGATAGATATATTGTTTTCTATAACCACCAGTATGACTCAATTGTTGGAATATTAATTTAGCTTTTAGAATCCTACGGCTTACAGCTCTTACTGTGATTCAAACAAAACAACTAAAACAAGAAGTGTTCTTTATAATGAGATTTTAAATGGTTAAGGAGAGGGGTGACAGAAAGGCAACAGGAGATAAGGAGAGAGATTCTACTGTGATCAACATTTATGCATGAACGCTCATTTTGAAGGTGCACAGTGTCTCCCTGCAAAGAGACAGGATTTGATAATAGAATAACATTAATACTTTACCCTGATTTGAACTCTAAGACAATGTCGAGCCCTAGACACACAATGAGGGCAGTTGAAAAAGAAAAAGAGGAAGAAGAAGAGGAAGAAGAAGTAGAAGAAGAATAGAATCTCGGTTGGAAAAACGCTGTCTCCATGGCGGGAAGGGCCGTGACTCATTCACCTTGAGGAAGAACATAGCGTGTGTCTGACTCACTGGTAGTCACACCCTTCTGCACACACACACACACACACACACACACACTCGCGCACACACACACAGACGCACACACATACGCACAAAAACAAACACTCAGACACACACACAAATGCACGCGCACACACACACATAGACAACGATCAGTCACTCAACGGGTTCTCCTATAACATTCAAATATGTGCATGTGCGTATCTGAACACTCGTCAACAACCTCCACATGCAGAAACACACAGACACAGACAAACACAAACACACACACACACACACTAACAAAAACACACAATGAAATTCATATGCAGACTAATAAGAGTGTTTCTTGACAATATTGTCTAGATATAACCACACAAAAATGATTCATATCTGTAGCTCAATATTTGCACAAATTATGCGTAAGTGCTGTTCTGCAATGATTACCTGACACCAGCTGACCTCTATCAGAATTTATTCAATATATTCCACACAGTCCCGGCAGACATGTTGTTATTGCTCTGTTTTATACATTGTAAGTGTGTACAAAATAACGAAGACTGTAAACATCACAGGCAGATCATGGTGTTCTTTTGGTGGATTTCTTAGGGAAATCAAAAACCGTATTCAGAAATGCCACAAAAGCACAACGAGAAAACAAATGTTCCTTTCCTTCTCACCCTCACATCCAAACACACACATTCACACACACAACCGTTGCTTTTGAAAGGATCAAAGAACATTGGATGACATTGCCAAATAAAAGTTATTCTCTAAGATGTCAGCTACAGTGTTTTTCAAACAGATAAAAACCACCAATGCTTAAATTTTCTTTTAAATGTTCAAGCGTCAGGTTGCACAGCTATGCCAAAATGATAGCCACGATCCGTAATGACTTAATAATAACTTAATAAAAACGCAATGACCTAATCAGTGTAGAACAATGTGGTACAGTCTCATGATGTTTCAATTTGCTGTCACCGGGATTCGAGTCCAGGCATTGTCAGGTAGACAATAAATACAACTTGAACTGATCAAGCATCTTTCTAACGTGGATATAGAATATCTGCATGCACATATTGCTTAAATATCTATCCATTCGTTCACCTGCTAAAGAAGAAACCAAAAGCCTGTTGTTTTTTCAGTTTCACTGACGTTGGACAGATCTAGCAGGTCTTCTGAAGACGTGGAGCCGCTCATGGTTACATGGCTTCCACTCCTCTGCCAGGAGCCTGAACTATTGGTGCTCTCTGCACTGCGCTTCAGTCCTGTTGAGGCGTGTTGCGGAAGTTGTTGGCGTATGAAGCCGTTTCCTAACAAGTTGACAATCTTTTGGCAGACCATTAGCATATATTATATATATATATATACAGTATATATATATATATATATATATATATATATATGCTACATATACATAAATATATATATATACTGTATAGATGCAGATTGATATTGTTATTCGTTATTTCTCAATCTCCAATCTAGGAGTTGCTCAGTAAGGGCGGCATAAGAAATGCAAAAAAAAAAAGATGGCTGATTGGCAAACTCAAGTGGTTTAAAGGATTTCCATCTGAGTCACATTGTATTCTCACACAGAATCAACGGGTAGGAACAAAGTCCCTTTTAGATTACATGTAATCCCTTGATGCTTTAGCGTAAATGTGCCGGTAAAGTATTCCCCCCCATCTTCCTATAGGATTATTTGGCTTACAATCTTCAGACTCATATACAAGTCTTAACAGAGGCACCAACAGACACCATATTCACACACTGGCACACATATGCACGCAACCAAACACAAATGCATACACTTTTCCGCTCTCTTTCTTTCTCTCTCTTTCCCTCCCTTTCTCTTTGTACACATCTAGCCCCCTCCCAAAATGTGTACACTCCCATGAGTTTGACACCATGCCATACTGAACCAGACTTTCCACATGGTCGGCTGGCCGTTCCAGTAACTGACTGGCATACTCTCCCTCTCTCTCTCTCGCCCTCTTTCTCCAGGAGGGAGGGAGATAAATGGGAGGGGGATAAAAAAGGATCTGGACTAGATGCTAAATAAGATTTCTCCGTGCCACTTTGATTGGGACATCAGGGTACATGCATTATATGGGAAACTAGTGAATCATTCATTCATTACAGTCAAGCGCTTTGATAGATGTAGGCAGGGCAAAAGATGTATTTGAACTGTGAATGAAACATGACATATTTTAATTAGTGGAAATATATCTCTCAGAGGAAAATAGTTACTGTTAAATTATAGGGGGCGAAAGCCTCTGGAAAGTATTGTGTTTTTGATGCTAAGGGTCACATGTTTCTATAATCATCGGTCTGGGACAGCCAGCCTCTCTCAGAACTTGTGATATTAATACCTTTCGGGCATGATTTCATGCCCGTCTCTTCCTGCTGTACCTTAATGAACATCATTAAACACTATTAAATATGGGCATGAGAGTAAACAGTCTACTAGCATTAGCTTGCGACACAAATGTAAAGCCCATGAGATCATCTCTCTCTGTCTCTGTCTCTGTCTCTGTCTCTGTCTCTGTCTCTGTCTCTCTCTCTCTCTCTTTCTCTCTCTCTCTCTCTCTCTCTCTCTCTCTCTCTCTCCCTCAAACTCTCTCACTCTCTCTCTCTCTCTCTCTCTCTCTCTCTCTCTCTCTCTCTCTCTCTCTCTCTCTCTCTCTCTCTCTCCTCTTCTATATGTCTCTCTCCCTCTCGTTCCACTTTGAAAAAACAAAAGCCCCCAAACAAATGTGCTCTGTTCATCGTTGCCCTCCGAACGGTAACGATATGTGTCCTTGCGCCCCCACTTCAAGCGGCCCCTGTAAGACAGGGCTCCGGTCTGAGCCCCGGCTCTGCCTCATCTCTCCCCTGTGGTGCTTTAACCAGGCCCGACTGGCGTGTCGCGTAGCCTCCATCTGGCTCTCGTTACGTCCGGTCCCTTCACCGATGTACGATGAAGATGAAACGTTTAGGCACGTTCTGCCTCTGTCAGGTGAGCGGATATTCAGGGGCCCCACCACCACCCCTTTCTCTCAGATACGAATAAACAAACTCTCTGGCGGACGGTTAGCTTGCAATTACAATAGAGAGTTTGTGTGCTGCAAGGAAGACGACGAGCGAATTTGAAATGTAAACAACAAAGAACATTGAGACGGATTGGTGTCGTTCATGTATGTGCCAAACACAGCTGCTTCCCAGTTAGGGAAATTAAGAGGTCAAAGAAAGGCGGACTGTGACGTGCCTTTAGAATTACATTATACTGCAATCTCTCTGACGCTGACACCTGGGGCGGCATTTGAAATTACATTTACGCTAATAGTACAGCCAGAGGCTAACGTGCCCTGTAGGCTACATAGATACGTCATGTGCATTCAAAGAGCTGGGTTTTTGTTTGCGGGAAGATGCCTTTCGAGAGAACGCATGCAGTGTGTCTTTTTTCGGATAAAATGCATTCTAGTCACGATCAAAGGTCCTATAGTCATGTATGCACATGTAGGATCTCATGAGCGGATCCACAGATCTGGGACCACGGACAGGCATGGGGTTGTTCATTGTTCATTTCAGGGCCGTGGCCTATTCTCCCGAGCGTAGATCTCATTAAAGAATCGCATCGGCTCTGTGGCCCTGAATACGCTCCCAGTGGTCCAAGGTTATCTGAAGACCATACAGCAATCTGCCGTCATACTCTCCCTGCAACAGATCCGCTTATGGAGTCTGTAGCGCTCTTCAGAACGTAAAGAACAAGGCCAGGGGATTTCACCTCGTGCCCGGGCAAATTGTTGGGCTTCAAGTGTATCTGTGAAGGAGGTCTGTCAGGATATCTGATCTTTATACTGCTTTTTGTTCTCTCTCACGCTCTGGCTCGTGACTAAAGCTTCACATGTTGAAACGCTCGATCCCGTTTGAGTTTTCTACCTCGTGGAGCCTCCACATTTGAACCACTTTACTTTGGTTTGGAATGGAAGCCCTGTGGCTGAATGCTGATGGATTTAGCCCCAGATGAGACCCATTGACGCACAATCATAAAACGATTCAACTCTCTTTTCCTTCACCACCAGTCTTAAGGAAAAATCGAAAAGGGCAACCCTTAAATTGTAAAGAATCCAAGAAAACCTGTGGCGGTATAAGTGTACTCTACCTTTACACGTGGCACACATTCTTTTCTGTTTCTGCTTGTCTCTCTCTTTGCCTCTCTCTCTGCCTCTCTCTCTCTCCCCCCCTCTCTCACTCTCCCTCTCTTACTCTCCATCTCTCTCTCTCTCTGTCTCTCTCTCCTTCTCTCCCTATCTCACTCTTTCTCTCTCTTTCTCTCTCTCATTCTCTCCCCCTCTCTCTCTCTCTCTCTCTCTCTCTCTCACGCCTCTCTCGCTCTCTCTCTGACTCTTTCTCTCTCTCTGACTCTCTCTCTCTCTCTCTCTCTCTCTCTCTCTCTCTCTCTCTCTCTCTCTCTCTCTCTCTCTCTCTCTCTCTCTCTCTCTCTCTCTCTCTCTTTCTCTGTCTCTCTGACTCTCTCTCTCTCTCTCTCTCTCTCTGACTCTCTCTCTCCGACTCTCTCTCTCTCTCTCTCTCTCTCTCTCTCTCTCTCTCTCTCTCTCTCTCTCTCTCTCTCTCTCTCTCCCTCTCTCTCTCCCTCTCTCTCTCTTCATCCCCTGGGCCAAACCACTGTGCTGATGAGTCCCCGGGTTACGGTTGGATGGCAGGGAGGAGGGGGACAGACAGCCAGCAAATGAAGTCGAAGGGAACAGTTTGTGGCAGGGAATCAGAGGGTCGTGGTTTTGAATAGGGGGGAGACGCTAGGTCCTGGTAGGCCAAATGCAGGCCCATTCAGTTCAGTTGGGATAACAAACAGAAACTGTCAGTGTGACGAGCGCTGACGGTGGTCTATCTTTTTACACATATATATATATATATATATATATATATACATAGAGTAGGAAAAAGGAAAGCCTGTCCAGAGTTGGGTATTGGTATAGCAATTACTGGGGAAACACCTCCGGAAAGCGCATTAACTTTTATTAGGAGCAATTATAAGATCCAATTTTCATTTATTACATAGGCATCAACTATTTAATATTTTGGTCCCTACCTGTAAGAATGTTATGATTGATGTACATTAAAAATATTATTACTAAGTAAAAAGTTAATTTATTTTTATGCATTCAATTATCCACATAAAATAGCTTGAATGCTAAAATTAGAACACTAACCCTAGATTATTCAAATATTGGATTACGACCCACAGTTACCCACTGTCCATTACCGACAGTAGTAGAAGTAGTCAAAATAAATGTCAGCATAATAGCATTGACTGTAGATTTACCGTAATTTCCAGTAAATTGATAATTTGGAATTGACTGGATAAAGTATAGTCTAAAAGTTTTTTATACTGCTTATTCAGTGACAGAATATATTTTGGAAAGATTTAGATATCATCAAAAAAATTCAATATTGAGTAATACATTTTGGACACAATATATGTACGGCACCTATCTTACAAACACTAGAAGAACCTGTGAAAGGTTGCATGCCTGGTTTAAGTATACAGTTAGGGCTGAAACTGTGTAGGACGGCGAACACAGAAAATAGGTTTTGGAATAGCAATCTTTGAACTGGAATCTGTTGCCATAAAAAACACCCGGCCTGCCGTTTGGTCCATTTCTATAAGATCACTTGAATTCTGAACAAACATCTCCCTCTTGACACATACCCAAACGAATAGAAAGAAGAAGGAAGAAAGAAAAGAAAGTTGTTTGATTTGTTGTCGCTTCTGGCAGTACAAGCCTACAGACAGCTCAGATACAGCTGGGGAACAGGACAGCTTGGCCGCTGTAAACAAAGAAATGTGAGCTCAGGGCAACCAACTTAAACATCCTAATTTAACTTCATTCCCTGAGTCGTGTGGCGGGGTCTGTGTTTTCTCAGACTCCTCAACGTGCTAAGTGAGAGGCTGCAAGGCGAGGCTTCGCACTACGTACCCTTTCTGTCCTTTATCTTTATTATAGAATTACACGAGATGTTGAGCGTTAACAAAGAAGACTGCTTAGTTCCGCTGTTTAAGCAGCGCTCGTGTTCCTTATGCTCTGGTTTGACTGACTCAGTCCACACAGCCGATATGTTAAAACTGTAACTAGTAAACCGATCCTATTTCAATCATATAAAGTCCTCCCTTTACAACAGTCATTACCTGAAAGTTGCTAATTGATGTGAGTGACAAATCAAATGTATATACGATTTTATCAGAGCTGTCAAGCGAGTAAAATATTTAATCGTGATTAATCGCATTAATGTCATAGTTAACTCACGATTAATCGCGTTTTATCGCAAATTATTTTTCTATGCTAAATATCCCTTGATTTTTTTGTCCCATAATTCTTCTCATTTTAATTATCTTATCAACATGGTGAAGTGCATCGGCTTGCCTTGTGCAAATGATTTTTTATTGATAACAACATTGGCATATACTGATCAAAACAGGACGATACAAAAAAAGAGCCTATAGTGCAATTAAACGACTGCTTTGAACAAATTTCATTTGAACATAGCAGTCAGGCTACTGCTTCTATGTTTTGAGCCAAAGGAAAAAAAAAATATATATATATTTTTTTTTTTTTCAATAAAACAATTGCGTTAATCGCGCGATAATTTTTTTAACGCCGTTAAAATTGGTTTGCGTTAACGCCGTTAATAACGCGTTTAACTGACATCTCTAGATTTTATATGACACCACATTCAATTATTGTTGAATATTCAATGCATTTATAAAAATAATCATTTTAAAACAATGTTTACATTATAAGATAAATGTTTATTGATAGTTTTCTTTTATCACAGACACAACGTAGATGTTATTTTCTTTACCCGACGGGTTTCGACGGATATACTTCCGTCTTCATCAGAAGGTCACACGGGCGTAGTGTGATGGAAGTATATCCATCGAATCATGTCAGGTAAAGAAAAAAACATATACCAATATATGTGTCTGTGATAAAAGAAAGCTATAAATATTAATCTCAAGGGTAGACACAATGAATGCATTACAACTAAGATAAATATTTGTTTTGGAACAACAGTTAAAAGGGGAAACAGTAATAATTGAGATAGAAATGTGAAATTCAATATTCTAAATATAAGTTATAAAAAATTAAGACAGGTGCCTTTCTTTCTCTCAAACACACACACACACAGACACACACACACACACACACACACACACACACACACACACACACACACACACACACACGCACAAGCGCACACACACAAACACAAACACAGACACACGCACACACACACACACACACACACACACACACACACACACACACACACACACACACACACACACACACACACACACACACACACACACACACACACTCACACACACACACACACGGATGTTGGTTCTCTCTCTCTCTCTCTCTCTCTCTCTCTCTCTCTCTCTCTCTCTCTCTCTCTCTCTCTCTCTCTCTCTCTCTCTCTCTCTCACTTTCTCCCTCTCCCTCTCTTTATTGCCCTCTCTACCTCACTTTCCACTTTAATTGGTGAAATAAAGGTAGCAGTATTGGGGTCGGCTGAGGTAGTAAGGGGTCATCTTTGAACTTAGCAGAGAGGATGTACGTTTCACGTATCTGTGTGTGTCTTGGAGTGATGCATATGTGTGTGTGTGTGTGTGTGTGTGTGTGTGTGTGTGTGTGTGTGTGTGTGTGTGTGTGTGTGTGTGTGTGTGTGTGTGTGTGTGTGTGTGTGTGTGTGAGTGTGTGCGTGAGTTTGTTGTATGTGCGTGTGTGTGTGTGTGTGTGTGTGTGTGTGTGTGTGTGTGTGTGTGTGTGTGTGTGTATGTGTGTGTGTTTGTGTGTGAGTGTGTGTGTGTGAGTTTGTTGTAGGTGCATGTGTGTGTGCGGGTGTGTGTGTGTGTGTGTGTGTGTGTGTGTGTGTGTGTGTGTGTGTGTGTGTGTGTGTGTGTGTGTGTGTGTGTGTGTGTGTCTGTATGTGTGTATGTGCGTGTATATGCGTGTGTGTGTGTGTGTGTGTGTGAGCGAACCATCTGGTTCCCATCAGAGCGAGCCGTACTTCTGCTGACAGTGAGGACCAGCTGGCAGACTGGAAAGAGGTACAGTGCTTGCAGGCCAGATTGGAAGCAGACAGGGGCAGAGTCTATTGTAGGCTTCTGGAGGAAAGCCTTAGAATGTGTCTGTGTTAATGAGGGGTGATAGGGGGGAGCATGATATTTTTGTATCAAATGTGCTAGCATTACATAGCTTAAACATGGTAGAACTTATTTTTTATTATATTCCCTTCTATCTTGCTTTGCTAATGTTTCTGACTCATTCAATTTGGTCCACTCGTTTCTTGGCTTTTCATGAATTTCTATTGGTCATATTGAATGAATAGCATCTGCCAGGGTTGAAAAGGTGCAACATAGAATTACTGAAAAAAAACAACTATTGATAAACAACTCAATGAGATATATCTCTATTCACTGCAGTTTAATTAAAATCCCAGGACAGTGTTGACTCGTGGTTGAATGTATATTTCAATATTTTCATCTGTGCCGCGTGGCTTTTTCAGTAACTTTGTGCAAAGAGAATGAAGTCTGTAAAGCAGTGAAGCTTTTTAATACTCGTCACTCAATCTGCCTACTTGTGAAATGAGCCACAGAGGCACAGCCCATAACCAGAGAGCGAGAGAGGGAGAACTTATTCCCTTATGTTCTCTACATGGTCGATCAGCCACCTAATCTCCTCGCCTGTATCTTGTGATTTATTCGACTCATCCCATTCCCAGCATTGGAGCAGGATGTCTACTGGTAAGAATGTTTGACTCCCCTCCAGAAACGTTCTGCGTCTACCTGTAGGCATCCCTGAGCCAAATGCCCAAACAGCCCTTTACTCATTCATGACTTGTAGGTACCTGAACGTAATCCATGTAAGTCACTCTGGATAAAAAGGCCTGCTAAACGAAAGGATGGAGAACAGACACTGCTTCCTCGGGACCCAAACTCAGAGCAGGAATAGTTGTAAACACTGTGTCAACACTAGTGTCCTCTCCTTAATAAATCGTTGAGTGAACGAGGCGGACACAGTCGTGTTTGGCTTCCCTCCTCGCTGCGTGGCCCCCCGACGGCCACGTGACTACATTGTCATTAAAGAAACATGATTTGGTTTGAGCTGCGTATTGTGCGTCACATCGCCCTTGCCGAGTGCTGCAGAAATCCAATAAAAAAAACGACCACGGTTTCCAAAAATCAATCATAAAAGTGAATAACATGTCCTGCATGTTGTCGAGAGCCACGGACATTAGGGGGGGTTGTGACCACTGTGGTTTGGTCTTTTTGGCTTCGATTTTCTATTGTGTGTGAACTATTGGGCTTTGATTCATGTTTCATGAAATGACCTCATTGATTTGTTTCGTTGTATGACCCAAGTCTTTGGTCCATCAACTGTATGCACAGTTGTATGAGGGTTAGTATTTCAAACAAATAGGAACTAAAGCCACGAAACAGATATTAATATAATATGCATAGCCCAACCAAACAAAATCCATGGCCTTCATTAAAATGCCATGTGACTGCATAGTATTCAAAGACATATTTTTATTTGATATATATTATTTGAATTACTTTTACATATTTACTTATAATTCTGATATTGTATGTTTTCATAGTATAATTCTGCACTATAATACCAAGAATATGAGCTAATGATTTCAAGCCGCCCATTATCCAAGTCACACCAACAGACCAAGGTGTTAAGTCTTGAAAGAGGAGAATGACTCTATTACTGTTATCTTCCAAAATGGCGGTGACATTTGCCACGACGGTGCATTGTGTCTAAAGAGGCAGACTAGGGTGCCCCGGAGGTCTGAGGGTTTGTGACTCATGCTTCAAACCTTTGCGTCTACGACACAGAGAAAGGAAATCAGAGCCAGATGCCAACAGACATCCGCAAGTGAGCGCATGGCTTACACGACAGAGCCTTTGTGTGTGCATGCGTGTGTGTGTGTGTGTGTGTATTTGTGTGCCTGTGTGTGTGTGTGTGTGTGTGTGTGTGTGTGTGTGTGTGTGTGTGTGTGTGTGTGTGTGTGTGTGTGTGTGTGTGTGTGTGTGTGTGTGTGTGTGTGTGTGCCTGTGTGTTTGTGTGCATGTGTGTGTGTTGGTATTTGTGTGCCTGTGTGTGCCTGTGTGTTTGTGTGCATGTGTGTGTGCCTGTGTGAATAACAAGTTTGTGCATGTGAATACACTTGGAAGGGTTGTTTTTACATGCGTACGAACAGCCCCGACATCTTAGTCAAAGCTTTCAGGTGCAACTTGACATGTTTCTGTTTAGCGGTGGCGAGTTCAGTGTTTTGATGCTGTGTTTTCACGTTAAAAGACAGCTTCACATTCTTGAAAATCCCCTTTGACAACCTAAACAAAAGATACTTAGGAATAGGCCCTTTTCCTTTTGCAGTGTTCTAAATCACTTTCTATGCAGTATAATTTAGCATGATTTTGTTTAGAGTATTTTGCAACAGACATTGGCAAAGAAAGGTTAAACAGATGTAAACCCAACTGATATAAATTAGCAACATTTCAGAAAGGAGTACATATTTTATACACCTTTGACTGGTAAAAGTACATTGATTTACTTGGAGACAATTGATATTCAAATCTCAGAGGGGTATATATTTGTCTGTTTTGAAATTAATGAAGTGACATATCTTGCCCTTTTTCATATTCCTGTTCATTATACAAACAGTCAACAGCAAGAATGCTAATTATAGCTAAACATGCATGCACTCTCACACATTTGGGTGCAAGTAAAATAATAAATGGATGACTAAAACGAGGAAAATTTCAAAAGTAAATCATCATGGCCCTACTTATGATGGAGGCTTGCCAATGACTAACGACATGCAATGTAAAGTGCATGTAAAATACCTTTAAGTGCTTTAGCTGGGAATGAGGAAAACACTTGTCCAACACTAAAATCAGCTAATGTAGATCTGGAAGAGCTATAGTCGAGAGTAACTGTGGAGTCAAATGCACACATATTCAATGCTATCCATCCTTCCATGCTACCAGAACCAGGAAGCCACAGAGCGATTCACTTGTTGGGTCAATAACGGACCGGTGTGTTCGTGACTGAGGTTTCATCCACCAGATCAGGAGAATACAAGCAATCACTAAGGAGGAGCTGGGAGGCCAACCGAGGCAAGGTTTTAGAATCCAGGATGGCTTTCAGTTTCATGCGTTTTACATTTTGCACGTTATTTGTGTTAATTCAAGTCCACTCACTTAAGATTGGACTAAAGCAAGGTAATCGAAAACGTATAGAACTAATAACACTTTTTTCTCTCAGGTCTTGGATACAAGAAAGAACTCTGTACAGCCTGATATATATGGTGAGCTGCTCTCCATCGTACACAACATGGACAGAGTTCAATTCTACTTAGCACCGCGTGCCAAGATTCACAACACTGAGGGTTTTCAGGTTAAATA